>NW_016157284.1:0-14157 GCF_001687245.7 Rhagoletis zephyria
TTTTTTATATACAAAGCCTAAGAAAAAATACACCTGAAAAAGACTTGCGTGCCAAATGAACTTTTCTCTCAAAGTTTAAACTGCTGGTAAATGTAAATAAGGATTAAAATTTAATAACTAATTAATACAACTAAAGTAAAATCTGTGGAAAATTAAAAATAAAATACTTTTTTCGCTAAATCTATNAATATACGTATTTTATACATACATTTTTGCCACTGCTAATCACATAAATAAAAATCGCACACCACGGACTTTATCGGCCGCCAACTTAAATATGCTCGCTAGTCTTTCCATTGCACCACAACTTATTGGTAAGAGCGATTAAGCTGGTGTAATGTGCGCACCTATACATCTTCATGTACATATTTCAAGCGAGCCCTATCATTTAAATAGGCGGCCGATAAAGTCTGTGGTGTGCGGTGGCTCTTATAGCTGTGTCCTTACATCTATTCCGTGTGTTGCAATATCCACGAAAGCAGCAGTTAATTTTTTATGAAGAAAATTATTACAAAATATTCGAAAATTTCTCTACTTATATGTTTGGCTTTTCATTGTTTTATTTTTCCAACGCCAAAAGCTGGATTTTTTTTTTTTTGAAAAAGTTGGTACAACAAAAAATACGAAACACGTTTTCTGTCAGATAGCTAACATGGCGGATAAGAAGAAGAAGTGAAACTAC
Source organism: Rhagoletis zephyria (assembly GCF_001687245.7). Taxonomy (NCBI): domain Eukaryota; kingdom Metazoa; phylum Arthropoda; class Insecta; order Diptera; family Tephritidae; genus Rhagoletis; species Rhagoletis zephyria. The sequence continues at coordinate 683 of NW_016157284.1, forward strand.
CTTCTAAAAATTATTGTATCATGCTTTGTTTCATGACAAAAAAATTTAAGAACAAGGTAACATTAAAAAATCAGTCATATTCTTCGTTGCTGTGAATTTGTTACAAAACTTCTACCTTTTTCTTAAACTTTGTATAACTCTATACACGTAATTTTTAACGTATGTACTTTTGTATATTAAGCGAATTTCTTTCCTTAGTCCATTGAGATGAAATAAGAAAAAAATATGTATCTACCAGGGTTCGGAAATTCTCACTCCGTTCTCTCACGTTCGCGATCGATAATATTCCAAATCAATTTTTGCATTATTTTATCGCGAGTGAAAAATGCAAACAAATTTATCATCTCTCACATTCGGAATGCGATCGACAAAAAAATTTCCGCTGCTCTTCATTCGCGATCGAAAAAAGCAAAGAAATTTCCTCTCACTCGAATATGAGAAGTCCGAGCATTGCCGATGTCGGCCTCTCATAAATGAGAAAAACGATGCAAATAATCCATTCGCGTACACTCATAAAGCATCGTTCACTCAAAATCGGTACGCGTTCCAGCAATTCCTGTACAGCAATTGTTTAATGTGTTAAAAAGTTGCAATGCAGATCGTTAGACAATAGATCTACCATTATGAGGTTTAAACTTCATAGTACTGGCTTTTAATTTGACAGTTTTATTCGTGTTGGAAGTGGCTGCTCAAAAAATAATGTTGAACAAATTCGTTGAAAATCCGACAATCTTGAGATCAAAAATCAAATTAAAATTAAATATACCAAAAACTTCTAATTTTCCTCAAAAAAATCAATGAATGGATTCCTTCTGCATAAACTAACAGAGTAAGCTAATCATCAAAAAAAAATCATTTCGCACCAGCTTAAGGATAATGCTCTTTACCTCAATTATAAAAAAATCGGCTTATCAGAAGAAGATCGCGCGAAAGAATTGGAAAACGATTATCCACAGTTCTGCGAATGCAAGCTATGGCAAGACTTAAACTTTATCGAGTTATAATATATAAAATCTGTTAGATTAAGTACATTTTATAACAAAAACCGCACCCGTTTATAATAATGACTAATAAAACATGTTTAAAACTGGACTTCGGTCAACTACCACGTTAAATGTTTTAAGCTAAAAAGAAACAAGGTGATATCCTCTTACAACTAAATCAATAGAAGTTGACACAGTTGTCAAGAGGCTATGAAATGACAAGAGAATCGAGGCAGTCTCATTAAAACTCGATCAGACTCCACAATGGGTAATATGACCCCAGAAATATGCTGGAAGGAGCGCTTGCACAAAGTGTTATTTCATTGTATCCTTTACTTTGGACCTTTTGTAAAGTGATGGTGGGTTTTTATGAAAACTAATCATTCACAGGTAAATTTAAATCGGTTTGAAGCCAATGATGTGAATAAAGTCCTGGAAGTCATCAATTTACGAATATGACCTATTTAAGTCAAATCGAAAAANTATTCACAGGTAAATTTAAATCGGTTTGAAGCCAATGATGTGAATAAAGTTCTGGAAGTCATCAATTTACGAATATGACCTATTTAAGTCAAATCGAAAAATACATGGTATTTAATGTAAATGTTTATCATTATCAAAGAAATTGTCTCTTATTTATTTATCCAAGCAAAATACGAAACTCTCGCTAACATGTACCTATAACGGAATGTTTTGACTTTATTCTAACATATTAAATATTATTTTCTGAAAACCTATTAAAAAGATATAACCCATTTCATGCGTACCGATTTTGAGTGAACGATGCTTTAACAGCTTATCGCGATAAACTTATCGCGAAAAATTTTCAACGACGTTGTATGGGAGATATTTTTCGCGTTTGTTTTGGGTATGCATTTTGTTATGCATACATACATATGTACATTAGAATGCATCACTACCCATACAAAAATAATCGGTGCTATTTTTCCATTGGAATTATAAAATCTATTAAATTTTAAGACGTCCACCNATATGCATTTTGTTATGCATACATACATATGTACATTAGAATGCATCACTACCCATACAAAAATAATCGGTGCTATTTTTCCATTGGAATTATAAAATCTATTAAATTTTAAGACGTCCACCAAAATATTTCGCAAAAATGTTAAGATTTAAGTGAGCTGGACCGATTTGAAAATACCTCTAAAAATGGAATTTTATATGAATAAAAATTGTTTCTTAAAGATTTTTTTTTGAAAACAGCCCCTCAAATATCAAAACGGTTTAAGCTTAAAAAATTTGCATAAAAATATTTAAAAAAAAAATGAATGGAATCATAATAAAGAGATTTTTGATGCTGTTTTTTAACGTTTTTCAAAGAATGGTATAAGAAAAACTTTAATAACACAATCTAAACTCTTCCGATTTAGACTTAAGAGATGTCGTTGGAAAGGGTTTTTCTCATAGCTTTTGTTTCTTTGCTAATAAACTCATTCAAAGGATGAAAGAGAAAGGTAGGATGAACGAACTTTATTCAAAGTTGAATTAAGATGTGTTGGTATTTAAAAAATAAAAAATTGGGATACGAATGACTTTTTTGGACAGAAATATAAACGGTGTGAAAATACATTTTTACTGAGATCCCATAAGTCTAAATCCGAATAGTTTTGGCCCAGTTATTCAAGTTTTTCGTAAATCCATCTTTGAAAAAAGTAAAAAACAGCATCAAAAATTTCGTTTTTACGATTCCGTTGAAAAGATTTTTAAATATTTTTATGCAGATTTTTTAAGCTTAATCTGTTTTGTCATCTGAGGGGAATTTTTTCAAAAAGTTCTTTAAGAAACTATTTTTACCATAAAAAACTCCATTTTTGGAGGTATTTTCAAATCGGTCCAGCTCACTAAAATCTTAATATTTTTCCGAAATATTTTGGTGGACGTCTTAAAATATAATAAATTTTGTAATCCCGTTGGAAAAACCGCAACTTTTTTTGGTGATGCAGTCTATTGTATATGTAAATTTATTTATTTATTTATTTATTTAGTCTACAGAAAAATGTTTTCATTACAGGCAATTGAGATAAAAAGATTTAGATATGTAAGTATGTATGATACATTACAGAGTGAAATAATTANGCAATTGAGATAAAAAGATTTAGATATGTAAGTATGTATGATACATTACAGAGTGAAATAATTATAAATATTAACTTTAAATATTAACTTGTAAAGATAATAATGATATACAATACCAATTTGGGTAGCTGGCGAGGCCTTGTCTCCAGTCTACTTTTGTGTGCGGCGGGCGGAAAGACCTAGTTTCCGCTCCGCGCTGTTTACAGGCCGTTGATCATGGTCGGAAAGCCCGAGCTTCCGATCCATGTTCCCGTAGTCATTACTTTGTAAGTGAGGCAGGCGGAAAGTCCTAGTTTCCGCTCCGCGCTATAGACGAACTGTTGGGCGAGGTCGGAAAGGCCGAGTTTCCGATCCCTGCTCGTATTGACCTACGCGGTCGCGGAAATATACGAAGCCGTTACAATTGTACTAAGCAGTCATAGATATTGTGTAATTTTTTCGTTCACGGTAACAGATATTAGTTTATTTAGTTCTTGTTGAGCAAAGTTTTCTTTATTACAAAAAGCGATTCAGATGTTTCGAAGCAATCATAATGCTTGTTAAAATCTTGGCATAAACACCGAAAAGCATCATGCATTTCAAAGTTTGATTTACAAATACTCAACACAATAGGTTTAAAATGTCTCGTGGGTCTTGTAGGAATACAAAAATTTATCTCACTCAGTGAAAAGGGACTACTGACCATCCCGTTCATTAATGCAAGCAAATGCTTTTCGGTTGGAAGGAATGTAGGAATATGCACAAATATATGAATTATGGTGGTAACATATATGCATGTATTTCTGAATTCGTCACTTTATATATACATAGACTTCTAGTGAAAAAAACTGAAAAAAATTTAGTTTTTTAAAAGTACCACTTTTCGCCGATTTTGGACTGGTGAGGATCTAGTTACTAGCGAACTAGTTGGTTTTTCGCGGTAAAGACCTAGTACAAAATTAGAAATTTGATTTTTGGCAGCCAATGTCAGTTACGCGGGATTGTATTTTAAACGACGATATGTATATGTATACGGGCAATTATAGCGTAATTTCTTAGAAAAGCGCNGAAATTTGATTTTTGGCAGCCAATGTCAGTTACGCGGGATTGTATTTTAAACGACGATATGTATATGTATACGGGCAATTATAGCGTAATTTCTTAGAAAAGCGCAAAAACATCTTCCATACAACGCCCTAAAAAGTTTTCAGGATTAGCTGTTGTGAGTGATCGCGAATGAAGCACCAGCATTGTTTATTTCATTTATGTAGGTGCGCACCCAAAACTCTTACAAAATAAAATTTTATGAAAAACGTAGGTATTTACGGGAAATCCCAACTAAACCACACAACTCCGCACTTAGGAAATGCAGTGTGAAGAAAAATTCACTACCTGCTACAACTCTAAAATGAACGAAATCATGTGCTCTATTTCCGTAAATATTTCTAAATCGTACTAATTATTAGTGGAAAATAAACAAAAGGTAGGTAGAAAGCTGCTGCAATATTGTATCTACATACATACATACTTCAGGCTAAAATGCTCACAAGTAAATTTTTTCGTCTTTCCAAGGTCGTAGTAAAACCAACGCTTAGCTATTTGGTTATTGCTGCAAAATGTTTGCTCATTGTGCGCAACTGTTCAGTAAATAACTATGCACTTATATAAGTACATGCATATAGATACACACATATATACATATGTATGTATGTGTGCATGGATATGAAATGCAGACCTTCGTTTTATTGAGTTTTCTTCTAAGTAATACATACATCCATACATATTCTTATTCTATTTACGTGTGAATATTTTTGGTTTCTTATTAATATCCTTGGAATGGTGAATCAAAACATTTAAAAAAAATTTAAAATTTTATATGTATTGTTTTTTCTGCTTTTCTTTACTCTCAGTCTTCACCAGACGCCCACTTTTCTCATTAGTCAATCTTATCCCCACTTAGTTGCAGTTATTAGATATAAAAAATAAACGCAATCATTGTAATAAAATAACATGCAGATGCACCATTATACTGGAAAGTGTACGCTTGGAATATACTTTACCTACACGTATGCATGTATGTAATTTATATGTACATACATACATATATGTTACCACCATAATTCATGTATTTGTGCATATTCCTACATTCCTTCCAACCGAAAAGCATTTGCTTGCATTACTTACATATCACGATTGAGAGAAATAGAGATTGCGCCAATCGCGGTACCGCTAATCCGCTCTTCCGTGACGTCATCTTGGTGCAATTGTTGAATGTGAGCATACGAAAAAAACCAAATAACAATTTTATTATTTGTGCGTTAATATTTCTGCGTGCTTTTAAACAATTATTGAGACATTAAAAAGCAAAATGAAGTGTGCAGTGGCAAAGTGTAATAGCGAAAACAAAAGGAAAGCGTGCTATATAAGTTTTATTTTTCGTTTCCTACGGACGCAAACCTGGCGAAAAAGTGGAAGCAGTTCTGCCGGCGAGGACATGCATTAAACACCAAATCGAGCTTTGTGCTATGAGTGTGAGCTATGAGCTTCTACATGGAACTATGTTGGCCTTTCCTTGGTAAATTGTAGTAGGTATATTTCCATGGTTAATGTAGACAGTTGCTGGTTTAGTTTGCTGGCAATGGCATACATACAAAAGCAGTTTATACAGTAAATAGGTACATNAAAAAATAATTCATTCCATAATCTATGCTTATGTATGTAATCAATTTTATTTGTTGTTTTAAATGCTGCCCTAATATAATACTTTACATATATATATGCATATGTACATACAATTATTAACATACTTTCGTACATAATCTATTGACATACATTCCCACATTTTTATGCACAAAAATGCATGGGTTGTATAGTACACTCGGAGCGCTCGCTCGTCGCTCACTCGTCTTTCCTAGCAGAGTGAGTATGCAGACAGCTACTCGCCGCGCACTGCGAGCGAGGCAACACCCAACAGCCTCGCTCGTTTAATAGGAGCGCGAACAAACAAGCAGCGCTTGCTCGTTTGGCGAGCGAGCCAATCTTCTCGTGCCTCGCCTCATTGCTTGCGAGCGCCTCGTTGTCTGCGAGGCATTGAGTAGGAGTTTGCTCACTCGCTCGCTCGAACTCCGAGATTTTGCCCACCCTGATGTACCCTGCAAAAAATGGGACTAATCTGGGATGACTCTGGGAGCAATCGCAAAGGAGCATGCGGCTAATACCACTTTTGATCTCTTTATATGGAATGAACTGATCGCTTTTGTTCGAGCATGTCCTATGAAGAGACTAATTGTTCACCTTTATACCCGAACGGGTATAAAAGCGACTAGTCACTTTTAAAAAATAAAAATAAAAATTTACGCCAGCTGAGATTCGAACCAAAGGGCTCAGTGTTAATAGGCGAATACTCTCTCTGTGTGCCAACGCCGCACATGAAATTTCATTGACTAAGTGCGTACACATCATTAAATCGTTAATAGTACCCGTTAGAGATTAGTTGGGGACTAATTGATCCCCAATTATACCCATAAGGGATGAGTCGAGACTAATTGGCCTCCATTAGTACCCATATGAGACTAGTTGGGACTAATTAATGCCCAATTGTACCCGATTGAGAGTAGTCTCGGATTACTCTCTTTAGAGATTAGTCACACAATTTTTTGCAGGGCATGCATCACAAAATGCATACCCAAAACAAACGCGAAAAATATCTCCCATACAACGTCGTTGAAAATTTTTCGCGATAAGTTTATCGCGATAACTATTAAACAAGGTGTGATGAACAACTCAGTGAGGCTCTTTTTTAAGGTACTATACAGTGACTTAGCCAGGGGGGGAGGGAGGATTGGGGGGATAGGTCCCCTCCCCCCCTTCGTCAGTGAAATGAAAGTTTTTATTTTTTAAATTAATAATACTATTTTACCCTTCCGATTTATAATTTTTTATTTCAGACTGATGACAAATTATCTTTTAATGAATATATAAAATTATAGGTTGGTGGATTATGTATTTTAATATTTGCGAAACACACTAGGTCATTTTGCTTAGTTCCCCACAGTGTTGAGAAATAAAATTGTTCCTTCAGTACGAAATCTATATAAAAACTGTACTTTCCGACAGGAAATTGTATCGACTTTTTAATTTGGTCATATGTAAAATTGTTCCTTCAGTACGAAATCTATATAAAAACTGTACTTTTCGACTGTAAATTGTATCGACTTTTTAATTTGCTCATATGCATGCATGCATACATAGATTCCCTTCAAGACCAATGAATTGATGGTATTCACGGGAAGGTTTATGTAGGTACATTTACATATTTTACACTTTTAACATAAATGTCAAGGCAGATATTTTAAGATACACTTCTTAACAAACACATTTTTTTAAGTTATTATGAATGTGTTGCTTGCTTACCTGGATATGCACCAGGCTGCGTTGAAGTCGCTGTGGATTAGGGTACGCTTGATGTAGTGCACTCGCTAGCTCGTCGGAGTTGGGCGGGTTGATATACTCCACAAATTCATACGCCGCAACGACGATAGAAAAAAATATATCGTACCCTCCATGTGAAAACTGACCGTGTTCACACCCCCTCGCAGCATCTCGTCCGGTAATTAGCGGCCTTGAATCCCCAATCCAACTACTGTCCGTTGTCAATCCCTCACGTACCCTCCCCTTCGTCCAGGTCTCGATTTGCCTCCAACTGAATGAGGCCGGCCAATCCGTCCCTCCACAACCATTACTAGCCTTGGCCCCTGAGCCTAGCCCCAAATGAACCCTCACCCCTTTACCCGAGCTCCCCCTTAACTCAATCCCCCCATCCCGTCCGTCCGTCTAAGGTTTCACAAAGAAGTTCCTTCATCACATACTTTAATTTCGCTTAACAATTCATCTCGCTTTTATTGGATTAAAATAAATTTACATTCCAAAATAAGATCTAGCACGGCTAACGTTCAACGCACGGAAAAAGCAAAGCTACCGGGTGCTCCTACTTCCAAGTATACGCGGCAATTTAAACCTAATAACCTAACACCTAAGACGTCTTGTTATGAAGGCTGCTAGGCTGCGAACCAACTACGTTCGCTCAATTCAAACGGTTATGCTCACCTAAGCTTCTCTTGATCGCTGCGCCTAACGTCAACACGTGCCTTCTTCTTCAATATTTCTTAATTGCTAAATATATATGTATGTATGCGCGTTTGAATCTCAAATGAATATTCAGAACTAAGCTTCAGTGATGATTGAATTCACAAAACTCTCAATATCTGCTTGACTTCCGTTATCGTAACTACCTATTAAGTACAATGCCAATATCGGCTATAAAGAACTGCTTCGGCCAGCCCTTATTTCGACCTCTATCTGCGGCAGCCTTTGAAATGTGACTTTGCAAACAGTGTTTGCGTTTAAGTCAAAATAGTATACATTAAAATAAACCAAATTTCTGAACAGTGTCAGATTTTACTGCACATCTTAGAGCTAACGTAACTTCCGTGATTTGGTCTGAATTAGAGTTGGTGCAAATATGCGTGTCGTCAAAATCACCGATCTCAACTACTGCAATACACATATGTACATACGTGCTGAATCCACACGCCAAAAATTATTGTCGCGGCGTTGCTATAACATCGATTCCTCGGCTACCAGGACGAAGCCACGCTGTTTCCCACCGCCGATATGCGCGCTGAGACTTGTGCTTGCCAGATTTTCCGGCACCAATGGAGGCTCGTCTGTCGATGTCGAAATACTGCCCACCGTATTAACAAATTTGGAAGTTTTCGTTTATCATCTGCTGAATAGTTAAAACTTGCGGGACTCCCGATGCCCTGGGGTATTCGTAGCCAGACAGTGATATATATTAACCTCTTAACCAAGCTCTGGTCGATGTTTTCTGATAATCCAAGTGGTCCCGATGCTGTCCGTCTCCAAAAAGAAAGAATTTTCCTTTCGCGTGAAGTTAGCCGACCACGACGGATTGTGTGATTTTACAACAGCGAGCTTTTTGGCATGTACAAAAACTGCGTTCGCCATATGTTGTAATCAAGTTACTAGTATGCGGTGCGAACACATTGTCTGCGTCAAGCGCTTTGGCGACCGTAACAAATGGATAAGAGACATCTTCTTTGAATTCAGTACTAAAACTTGACATTTCAAGTGCTTATCAAAACTTTATACATGGTAACTAGATACGCCATTTATCTTAAAATTATATAATTTTAATTATTTGTTTATAAAAATGCAGTTTACACTAACAAAATCCATATAAATCCAAAGTTTAATCTTTGCGCAACATTAAAAAAATCAGCAAACTTTCGTAAAGCTTTTTAATTAGATTTCCTAGAAATACATATTTTGAGTATGCAGTTTTGTAGCCCGATCAGTTCAAATAAAGCGCAAGTTTAAAATACATAGCTGCGACTTATCGTTGGTTTTTAATATTTATTTATTTTTTTTTCATGAACTGTAAATCACATCATGAGCTTAAAAACTGCAAAATATTAAGAGATAAAATTTAAATAGAAAGTTCGAAATTTTTACGAAAGTTTGTCGATTTTTTTTAATGTTGTTCAAAGATTAAACCTATTTTCATTTAGTGTTTGTTAAGGAATAAACTATATTTTTATACACAAATAATTCAAATTAAAATATAATAAAATAAATAGTCAAATCTAGTCAATATGTGAGTGTCGTAAAGTTATGATATTTAAGAACATCTCTTTCTTAATTAACGATGACACTGTGTCTATATGAAGCTGATTTCGACATTTTGTTTTAATAAAATTTAGTCTCGAACAAATTCTCTCAAAACTTGCCTAGGAATGTGATATAATGGTTCGTTCGAAACCTTTTTTCAAAACTTATAAAGGCAAAAATGAGAAGGCGAAGACAACAAGAGAATACAAAAATTTCCCGCAGTGAATTTTCAGATTTTTAAAACGGTATAGTAATTTAATTTTTTAAATTTAAATAAAGCATGAAGACCCCATGGAATAAAGGGGTAGATATAAAATATATAACGGTAAAACTGGCACATACATAAATATATGAAAGAATGCACTAAGGCGACACCTCTAGCCATTGTGTGTCACAGATTTAAGTTATCGATAGAATTTTTTTTTTTCATCCCGAAAGCCAAATCCTGGCTATGCCACTGAGTCCGGTCAATTTAAACATTCGAGGTTACAGAAATTCCCACCCAGCTGAAAATTGGTAGGATTGTTCAAAACATCATCATAAATGCAATCTAAAAAGTTCTCATCGATCCGATACCTGGGAAAAAAGTGACTCGGGGTCAAAGGTCACAAAAACGGGTTTTTCGCGATTTTCAGCAAAACGGTAAGTTTATCATAAAATTAGTTTAGACAAGAATCGTATATCAGATATTTATCTATAAAAATGTCACAATACTTTTTTTTCCTAAGAGCCACCGTTTCCGAGATATAACGATTCAAAAAGTTGCAAGAGTAGTTGAGGTAGTGTACTTAGCGCGTTACTATACTTCTGGTTAAGTTTGCTTCTGTTTCATTTCGAACCTAAACTGTTTATTATTTTGACGTTGCTCAATGAGTAAAAAGCCGATTTAGTTCTAACAAGGATTTTAAAATCTTTTGTGAAAAGCGGGTTTAGTTCGAACAACGACTTTAAAAACTTTAGAGGTCTATAGTAGGAAAACGGGTCGCGCTGACAATTTAGGGGACATTTTTAATAGATTGCTAGTTTCACCACCGGTTACCACCGGAGATTTTTCTTTGCTGAATCAATGGAGTTACTTAGTAGAACTTGAAACGTATAATATTAGTTTAACGGGACGTGGATTGGATTTAGATTCCGACTATGAGGAATAAGTGTCACAGTTTTCATTATATAGTGCTTATCTTAATTATAAGGCACCCACATATTGACAAGTCTTGACTATTTTTTTATTATTATTTATTTTTAATTATTTTTTTATAAAAATATAGTTTATTTCTTAACAAAAATTGAATAAAACTGAGTTTCAAACTTCGTATAAATATCGATGTTTTTGATTAGATATTTAAAAAAAGATTTTGAGTGCATGTTTGATGATATAAAAAAATCGTCCAACATTCTTCGTATGGAAATACTTAAGTCCTAGCTATTTCAAACTTGCACTTTAATGTGCTACAATTAAATGGGTTACAAAACTTCATACTCAAAATCCTTTTAATATTGCGTATCAAAACTATACGAGACCCACATATTAAAAAGTTTAGACTATTTATTTTATTAACCGACTTCAAAAAAAAAAGGAGGTGGATATTAGTTCGTCGGAATTTTGTTTTTTTTTTATGTATTATACCGCATAACTTTGGGTCACGTTAACCCATTTCGATAATAATTTTTTCATCGGAAAGGTGGTCCCATACTAATCCTTTGGATCCGACAATTGGATTATGAAGGAATTCACGATAATCTTAAGTTTGTATATGAGAATTGAAGTCGGTTTTTACTTTTGCTTAAAAATTATTTGTTTTTATTTTATTTTAAATATTTTTTTACATAAATATAGCCGATTTTTTAATTAATTAATGTTTTTAATTAGATACATTACTTGCTTTTCGATATTTTGTATGCTTAATTTGTAAGTCTCTTTAAATTTATAACATAATGGGGAATATTCATAGCTGAATCACAGACGAAACTAAAAATAATTTCGACTTTTTTGACAAATTTTTCTAGAAAAGTTTTTTCAGAGAGCTGAAATTATTTTTCTTTCATCTAAATTTTTGTATCTAGTATTTCCTATCTTTTACTATCTAAGTGATCTCTATATAAATGACTACCTGTTTCATGCTCTTTCCTAGTGATTACAAAAAATACACACTTTGTTACTGTTGTTACATTTTATCGCTTTTAACTTAGTTTTAAGTATTGCGAATTCATTAATAAAGATATCCTCAAATCGAAAGGACTCGTTCTTCTTGATTATATTGTAACCTAAACTTACCTATTTTTAATAAAATTAGCTGGGGAAATACTCTATAAAAAAATTGGCCACTAATGGGTTAAAATATGATCATTAATGCGTTAAGTCAAAGTCGTAAATGGGTAAATTATTCATAATTTGCACAATAATAAAATCATATTAACTTAACATAAGATATTACAAAAAACTGGGTCACCAATAAGTAAATGCATGATCAATAATGGGTTACGACGTCAAAAATTTACTCTTAAAAAGTAGTTCAAGCGAGTCTAATGGAAAGAAAATGATTTCAGAATTTTGAGCACCCGCTTATATGGGGCGGCCCCTGTGTGCGCCGTTGCAAACAAAATAGCAAAATATTCAAATAAAAACGATTTCTACAACCAATCTTTTGAAACAAATTATGCAAATAAGTAAGTAAGTTTTGTGATATCTTTGCAGCCGAGTCCAGGAGAAAAGCTCCCCTTCGCTTCGTTCATTGTGAACACCAGCAGCTTCGCTATGTTTCGCCTTGCTTCGCTCGGCGCCGCTCGATTTTCTGTGTGAACGCGCCCTAAGTCTGCTTCCAACGCCGAAAGTAAGTACCATAGCTTTGAGCTCGAGACACTTGCTATCGTATATGCCCTAAGGAGATTTAGAACTTGCCTGGAAGGGATGCCATTTAAAATAATTACTGATTGTAATTGATTAGCCATGACCAGAGGTGGGCACTACCACAAACAAGCGATCGCTAAAATTAAGAATGTGTTAGTGTGCCTAATTCATTTTGCATGCTGCCGCGTTCTCATCGCGCTCTTGTTGTATACGTACACGTGATGGTTATGCTCTTTGAGCGTGTGCTCGTTCTCTGCCCATGCCTGGCCATGACTCTCGAAAGAAAGCAATTCAATTCCAGAATTGCCAGATGGACACTTGAGTTACAAAACACACAATACAGCACAGAAAGCGGTCCTCCAAGGGGCATGTAGACGATTTGAGCAGGGTACAGATCGCACTAATTGTTAATACTGAAGAAATTGAATTTCAACTCCCAAGTGGGACAGGAGCGTGATGAGACTATTAACTCTATACGGAGACATCTAGAAAATGGAATTGTTAAAGACTTTGACTTGATTGATGGACTGTTTTATAAAACTATGTCAGATGGTAAGAAATTGTTGTACGTACCTGGTGAAATGGAATCCAACGTCATACGATTGATGCATGAAAAGATGGGTCACCAATCGGTCGACAAGACTGTAAGTAAGAAGGTGGAGAAGTTCATCAAAAATTGTTTGAAATGTTTAATGTATGCCACCCACCCAAAAAAGAAGAAGAAAAAAAAAGTAATTACACGTCAGGACGGGTCAGATGCTATTAAAGCCAAGCAACTTTATGAATCGAGGCGTTTTTCTGTTAATAGTACTGAATGTAAAAAATTTGAGGTAGGAGATTATGTCGAGCCCTAACCGCCAAAATAACGTAAG
>NW_016157284.1:20026-33937 GCF_001687245.7 Rhagoletis zephyria
TGTGCTTGCCACATAAAAGCAAAACGTTTGAAAATTATTGAAATCGGACTAAAACTACGGCCGCTTTTCATATAACGGTAAATTTCAGAAATGCTTGAAACTTCAATATTTCGTAATTTGGGGACGCTAATTTACTCAAAATTGATACAGCCCGGCTTACCATTTAGCGGTAACTTTCGGAAAGGTGAAAACCACATATTTAATACTTGCGCCGGGTATTCAATGTTCGGCTCCGCCCGAACTTAGGCTTTCTTACTTGTTTAAAGTTGATGCCATATTGGATCCGCTAATTTGAATTTTGAAACACTGATATCAGATGCGTAATCAGCGACCCCAGAAACCACCTGGTAACGTGGTTTAGCCCATGGCAATGCTTATAACGTTCCGTATCAAGGATTTGATTTTTGCAGTACCTTTTCGAAAGCATATTTTCGGGCACTAAGCCCATTCTAACTGTCCAAGACAGTTATGTAATTAAGGGAATATTTCCCAATAATGCATGAGTAATTACATGTTGAAACAAAATTTTTAGATGTACTTTAACATGTCACGAAAATAATAAAATTGAAAACATCTGTGTTTTCATAACAAACCTACTAGCGCGACCTCCAAAAAGCTTTTTTTCAAAATAAAAAAATTCGTGTCTTTTTTTTTTATCACATATAACAATGTTTTGATGTAGCGTTTATGAATTTCCAAAAAGCGTGTTTTTTTTTAACCACTCTAATATGTATACATATACATCTTGATTCACAGGCCTATCGCGGATAATCCAAAAGAGGAGGTGCTTATAGTAGAGATATGGTAATAGTTGTCGTGCTATCAATGAAGATTGCAAGTAATAATATTTATATTTACAAATGTGCCCTAGGGATTTCGATGCTGCTGAAACAGTTAAGGAAAAAGTAAATAAACTATTTGATGTCAAAGGTGTTAAGGGACTCAGTAAGCTTATGAAAGAGATCGCACAAGCTGCCTCTACGGGAAAGCACGACAATGAATTAATTGGACGTGTAGCAATAACTTTAAAAGTAATGTATAATAAAGCAATCTAAAAGAATCTTACTATTTACTTATTCTTCATTCTAGTCAGTCCCAACTTCAGGCATAACTGCTTGGCATAATTTAGAGAAGAGCTCTAAAATAAAAAGTCGGGGTTCGGTGCTAGTTAGTATGACCTTAAGTGCTGAGAAAAACAAACGCGTTGCTATCCAAGAGCACAGACACCTGCTGAATCTATTACTGATGCACGAATTGGATACTTCTCAAGTATCTGAATACTGGTGGAATGGAAATTTCAGTACCAATGCAGAGCTAATTCGATCTCAGCATGCTGTTCAAAGTGGCCTTACGAACTTCGATTGTGCCCTTAGCCAATGGATTGTGTATTCGAAAATCCATGAAAATCAAAAACTCAGCTTCAATGTTTTTAATAGCCTACTCGATGTTATTATTCCAATCCTAAAAGTTCTTCAAACTGATTCTGAAGATACAAAATCATTTTGGAATGGAGTTAAAAGGATTTTGCCATCATGCTTTTCAATCGTCCGAAAAATTCGTGCAAAGAATGTTAGCGATAAACACATAGTAAGCACATTATGTGAAGTCTTAGATATTATTTCCAAAATCAAAACTTTAGGGCACCCTGTGGGTGAAATTTTTCCCCAAAATATATATGGTTTTATTTCACCAATGTGCCTAAATACTAATAATATTGATGAAGTGCTGATAGAAGTTATAAACACCGGTGTCAAGGAATGGTTAGAATACATTCTAGAAGGGAGTAAATCAAATTGTAATGATGAACCAACAGACGAAGCAAAGCTTGAGTTTTTAATAAAACTGGTACAGATGGTGCGGTCTGATTTACAAAGAGCGATGGAGTATTTTGATAAGCACTTTTATCAGTAAGTATACAAGCGTTTTTGAAATCATACCCAATTAATATTTCCTTTTTCCAGCAAAATTAGATTTAACTATTCTGCTATTGTATTCAAGTATTACGATTCAAATATCTTTGAAATTTGTAAAAACAACGTTGAAGACGTGTGC
Source organism: Rhagoletis zephyria (assembly GCF_001687245.7). NCBI lineage: Eukaryota > Metazoa > Arthropoda > Insecta > Diptera > Tephritidae > Rhagoletis > Rhagoletis zephyria. The sequence goes on from NW_016157284.1 coordinate 22,079, forward strand.
TCTCATATCAAAACACTTCATATACCTGAAGATACGTTGGAGTATTCAAATCTGTTGGACACGAAATCCTTAAACATGGGAACAACCCTCTTTGAACTTTATTTAGTGTTGAAGCGGTTTGTTACTTTAGGTAAAAAACAAATATTATTTTCATACTAACAGTTTATACGCGTAATTTCTTCGATTTAATAAGAATTATATCGCTGGCTTAGCGTGCAAACATGTTAAGTCCACTTTTTATGAAAATTTAGATTTTAATGCAGTAAGATAGAGGAACTCAAGATACATCATTACAAAAAAAAGTTACTGTAATGTCGTTCTTACTTGTTGTCATGCAGTGGTATGCAAATGTGCTAAGTCAAACAAAAAAAAAAATCAAGAAAAAAATATAAACACGTACTGTAACTACGCCCACTTCGCATATAAAGGTATTTTCCAAAAATGCAAGAACTACGATATTTCAATAAATATTGGATGGAAATTGTAGAAAATTAGTATGTGAAGTACAATTTTTGTTAAAAATAGTTATTATAAAACTTAAATGAAATTATGTATCTCAGTATCCCATTCACCAATCCTTACCAAATTCGGTACGAGCCGTGCTTATGATCTAGTTTCTTAACTTAATCTGTTGAAAATCTTTGAAATCGGGCAATGACTACGCGTATCTACCATATAATGGTAATTTACAGAAACACGAAAACCGCGATAAATCAATAACTACTAAAGTAATTCCCTTAAAATCGATGATTGCGATAACCAGTTACGAGAAAATTGGGTTATAACTGGGCGCCGCCCAGTTATGATCACAAATGTGTAACTCGGTATCCAATTTATTTATTTATTTATTTTTTTATTTATTTATTTCAGTCTTGGAATACAGAATATTCTTACAGACTACTCAGCTAACACTAATTAAGTGCTACTAAAACTTAAAAATTAAGATAAATTTTAAATACATTAAGTTCACAAGAGCTAAGATTAAATACATCGCTAGTGGTATAGCGCAGAGAAAAATGTTCGCAGATGAGTAACCAAGGCAGGGCCTGATTGTGAGAAATCAATGTCCAAAGCATTGAAGACTAGGTTAAGTTCAGCACACGTTCTAGAGATCGGAGCGTTGGCACCATAACTGCTTCTAGAGAAACCTATTTTAAAGAAATCCCAATGGCGGAGGATTCTAGAGGGAATATTAAATGCAATCTTTTCTAGAAGAGAAGGGCAGTCAATTGATCCAGTTATGATGTTAACGACAAACGTGCACGCTAAAATGGATCTTCTGTTATCCAGTGTTGTAAGGTTGATTAGTTGGCAGCGAGAATAGTATGAAGGAAGTGGCAAAGAAAAATTTAATGAACGGAGAGCAAATTTTATAAAAACTTTTTGAACACGTTCTAATCGTTTAGCTAGAATTTTAGTGTAAGGCCTCCAAATAAACGTTGCATACTCCAGTCTTGACCTGACAAGTGCACAAAACAGAGTTTTAAGAGTGTAAGGGTTCGTAAACGCCTGACAGTTTCGGCGGATAAAAGCTAACATCGAGTATGAGCGCGAAAGGATGTAATCGACATGACTATTGAATGCGAGTTTGGAGTCAAAGACAACACCAAGGTCCTTCATTTGGGTCACAGATTGCAAAACAGAGCCAGAGATAGAATATGATGTATGCAAAGTATTGAGATGTCTACTGTAAGATACATGAAAGCATTTGCCGATATTTAGCGTCAACTGATTTTTGCAGCACCATTCATGAACTCTGTACAGGTCCGATTGCAGGTTGGCTGAGTCATAAAGGTTTTTGATAGTTGCAAATATTTTAAGGTCATCAGCATAAAGTAGGTAATTAGCAAATTTGAAACAAGAACTGATATCGTTGATGAAAAGCACAAAAAATAGGGGACCGAGAATGCTGCCTTGAGGGACACCCGAGGACGCGATGAACGGTTTTGAGGTTGCATTATCGACTACTACAAAGCAGCGCCTATCAGTTAAGTAGGAATTAACCCAAGACAAAAATGTCGAATGAAATCCAAAAGAGATCAGTTTCAGCAGAAGTAAACGATGTGATACTTTGTCGAAAGCTTTCGAGAAGTCAGTGTAGATGGTATCCACCTGAGCTTTGTTTTCAAAAGCAGATAAGCAGTAATCACTGAAAATAGCCAAGTTTGTGACTGTTGAGCGGTTAGCGACGAACCCATGCTGATTAGTAGAAATTAGGTTTTTAACAGCAAAAGACAGTTTACAGCTTACAACAATCTCAAATAATTTGGATACTGAAGATAGCTTTGATATCGGTCTGTAGTTGCGGACATCATTTTTGTTCCCACTTTTAAAGATAGGGGTTACAGACGTTTGTTTCCAGTCGTCCACAAATATGCCCGAGGCCAGAGAGTGATTGAAGATTGCAGTAAGAGGCTCAGCTAAACATAGACAATTTTTCAACAGAAAAGCCGAGAAACCCTCTACATCGCCTTGTGAAGATGGCTTAAGATCACCAATTCCTTTGATAACGTCCTCGGTTGAAATGGTTAGCGAACCAAAATTCAGCGAAGAGTCACTAGAAGAGCTAGAGCCCGTTATATTCGAGTCCATGTCATTGACAAAGTTAGCGCAAAAAAACTCAGCGAATAGGTTTGCCGAGTCAGAGGCTGAATTTGCGGAGCGACCATTGTAGAAAACATTTGTTGGAATTGATGAGCAAGATTTTCGGGAATCAATGAAACGCCAGAAAGATTTGGGATTCGAGATAATATTAGCTTCAAAGTTTAAAATATAATTTCGGTATAAAAATTTGTTCAAACAATTAAATTCTTTTAGAAAGTACCGGAACTTAAGAAGATGCGCGGAGTCGTTTGAGGATTTATACAATTTGCTAAATTTGTTTTTTAAATTTTTTAGATGCTTTAAACGCTTCGTGTACCACGGTAGTTTGTACACCTTCTTCTTAAGAATAGGGATGTACTGCAGGCATAGCTCATAGAGGGTGGTCTTAAAAATACGGTAACAAGAGGTTACATCACTGCCACGGAAAGTATAATTCCAATCTATATCTGATAGGGCATCATTTAAGGAAGAAAAATCACACGATTTATAGTTAAAATTAATACTGCGATCTTCCGGCACTGAATCAAAGTTATAAAACTCCAGCTCAAGAGCGAGAGGCACATGATGCATTATAGCCGGAGAGATGGGAGACATACATTCCGATAACGTGAAGTTTACATTGTCACTGATAAAAGCAAGATCCAATAGTCTATTTAGTTGGTTATAAATACAGTTAACTTGCTGTAATCCAATACTTGAAAAGCTATCAACGATATAAATTTCTGTTGGAGAGCTCACGTTTGCAGCTATAAGAGCAGCAGAATCTCCACTTGGAGTCCAGTTCAGCCGGCTAAAGTTGAAATCACCAAGAACACAAATGTGATTATTACCAACGACATCAGACGCCAATGATACGATGTTATCAGCGTGTGCAACGTAAAGGCTTTCAGAGCTATTCGGCGGGATGTATGACGCACATATGTAAAGGATATCGCCGGAGGAGCTGTGAATACAGACGCAAAGCTGATCAAGGAGCGAGTCAGAATTGGTGAGCGTTACTTGTGAAGCTTTGAATCTCCGTTGAGCCGCTATGAGAACACCACCGCCTCTAGAACATCCCGTCTTCTCAGCATCACGGTCTTTGCGAAAAATGTCGAAAAGGTCAGAATCAAAGATTTCGCAATCAAAAAAGCTGTCGTTAAGCCATGATTCCACAAAAACGTATACGTCATATTCCAAATGAGCAGTTAACATGCGAACCTTTGCACATTTAGTTCGAATACCAGATATATTTTGGTAGTAGATTTTCAGATTATTATCATTGCAGCTGCGATTTGGGCTAGTGGTTCGCTTCCGAGTTGTCCAGTTTTTGAAAAAAGCGGAACGGTCTTACTTTTATGTTAGTCGGCCAGACCGCTGGATTCGCAATTTGGTTGTAGAATGCTGGTGAAACGCCAAATTTAAAGTTAAGGCTACGCAAACTATCGACAGAAGCACCCTTTTTAACCAGCTTGTAGCAAGCCAGGTGTTGACTGTCAACGCCTGACTGATTAGCAACATATGAAATTATTTTATCTTCAGTCACGGATGGTTTGAACGAAGAGATGTGTAACCACTTCTTTTTAATTACAACGTCGAGGTCGCAGTTAGTATTACTGCCCACAACAATATTTTTATATCTATTTGATTTCTTGTTGCGTACCGTTTTCCACTCATATTTTTCAGCACCATCCGTAGAATGCTGTGTAACAGCGTTTGAAGGCAGCGGCGATGTGAGCAAACCAGACGTAGGAACAGGATCGCATGAATTTGAAAACACAGCATCACCAGCATTAGGCAACGAAGCATTAACTGAAACATTACGGGCTACAGGCAAGCAACGAGTTTCAGTATTATTGAGCATAGCATTAGAATTAGCATCACTGGCAGTAGGCAAAAATTGAATAGGCAAAGTAGGAACCGTAGAAAACTGTGTGACAGCGTTTGAAGGCAGCGGCGATATGAGCGAACCAGACGTAGCAACAGGATCGCATGAATTTAAAAACCCAACATCAGCAGCAATAGGCAAAGAAGCATTCACTGACACATTGCGGGCCACAGGCAAGCAATGAGTTTTATTGTTATTGTGCTTTGCACCACTAGCAGCATCACCAACAGTAGGCAAAGCATTCACTGATGCGCTATTGTTATTGTTGATATGCTTAGCACCACTAACTGAGTGCGAAGATGGTGTTAAAGAGGATGGTGAAGAGCCGGTAAAAGTCATTTCAGTAATAGCGGTATAATTGCCATCATCAGGCGCAACAAAAGTATTCTGAACAGCAGGCGGGCGGCTATTCGACTTCTTTTTAGAAGCATTTACATTGTAGTTTGTTGTTTTAGCAACAGCCACTTTTAGGATATTAATTTCACTTAGCACTTTCGCAATGTTGTTGTTGTTGTCATTGAAAATTTGTTTGCTTATGGATTCAAATTGATTTTTGACTACGTTGAGTTGCTCGTGTAAAGATTTGAATTTTGTCTCAAAGTCACTTTTAATGGACTCCAACCCATGTTTATGTGTCGACGATATTAGGTCAAGAGTCTTGCTTAATGTAGCTGGCATGAGTATGCATTCCGAACAGAAATAGCGAATGTGGCGGTTCGAGATGAGCAAACCAATATCGTATTCCGAAATTTGGCCTTCACAGCACGCACGATGGAAGCACTTCTTGCAAAATCCACTGCAGGGCACGATACAAGTATCTCCTCGCGCAAAAACCTTGTCGCACTTGCCACAGAGGCCATCCATATTGAGCGTCGAAATTCACAGCTTACACAAATTTGTAGAGATTTTGATTAAAACTAGACGAGCAAAGAAAACACGTCCGCACTGCACGACAGCACAAAGCAAAAAAAGCAAAAAATTTATCAGTTTCTACCAAACTCGGTGCACTTAATAACCTTGGTACGGAAAAGCAATTCGTTGAAAGTTATTCAAATCGGACCAAAATTACGCCCGTTTCCCGTATATCTAACGGTAAATTTCAGAAATACGGAAACTGCTATTTCAATAACTAAGGACGCTAATTTATTCCAAGTTAAGTGGCATCGCCCACTTTATGACTACAAAGGTGTATCTCGGTAACCTTTTATCGATTTCCACCAAACTTGGTTCAATTAAATCATTGAGTTTAACTCACCATATTATCGAAAACGTCTGAAATCGGGAAAGACACCCCTGCTTATCATGCAAAGGCAGTTTAGAGAAAGTTGAAACGACAATATTCGATACTTGCGCCGGGTATATAAAGTTCGGTTTCGCCCAAACTTGTACTCCTTTACTTGTTTTTAATTATTTCCCTTTATAAATGGTATATCAATTTACGACTACAAATAGTTATTTTTGTTAACATCAATGAAATAAGACTGTATTAGGTTATTATTCATTTTAAAACAATAAAATATATTTAAAACAAACAACGAAATCTTTTAACAATAAAAAAATAATGAAAAACGGATTGATAGAAAATGTGCTAAGTCCACATTAAAAGAACAAAATCATAAAGATAAAATCTGGTAAGTCCCAAAAGAGCCTATAAGTCTGCAATAGCTTAATTTTAAAATTGGCCGATTAACTAACTAAGGAACTAAGTAAGAAAACTGCATGTACAGGTTAGGAAAATATTAACAACAAAAAAAGTTAGAACGTTTTTTGTCCCTCCTGAAAAATTCAAAAATGGACTTAGCACGTTTGCATACTAAGCCAACGATAATGATGATAATAAGAAATATTCTTCAGATTCTAGATATACTAGAACCCTCAATATCTCTTTCAGGGGTCAAAATACAATCTTCCTCTCCCTCTCACTTCCGATTAAGAAAATCGTGGGAAATTTTTCTCTTTCTCCTTTATTAAACAATGCTGAAAATAGTTTGGTAAAAAAGTGGTTACCATGAATGTGAAAATAATGAAATGAGTCTCTTATTTAAGACGAATTCTCAGCGATTAATTTATTTTTACTTTAAGCATAAATGTATTTATATATATACTAACAACATTAGAATTAAGTAAATTTTTTTAATAAGAAGAGTAGTTGTGGAAAACTGGTTCGGTATCTCTGGAAATGTTTTTGGTAGAGAAGTGCGATTTGATTGGAGATATATGTATGTATAAAACCAATCCCATACTAATACAGACAAAGTTGAGTTTTTCGAAATGGGGGCGTGGTGCCCTCATTGAAGTGAAAGTTATAACGTCTATATACCCCCTGTCACCTGCTGCCGGCACGATATCACCCTGACATAGGTGCGCTACTCAGAGGTGAAAACCGAATGGTAGTAGGTGACTTCAACGCGCACCACGATCTCTGGCACTCAAGTTGGCCAATGATCGTAGGGGAAACCTTTTGGCTGAGCAGATAGACGATTCGACATTCTGCACCATGAACGACGACGCCCCGACCAGGATTATGGGTAGCAGCAGCAGCTCGCCAGACCTCATAATTGCTAGCGCTGGTTTGATCAATAGCATTTCATGGCGACCTATGCTAACACTAGCATCAGACCATCTACCCATAATCATCTCGATAAATAAGCCCACCGACTTTGCTCCCGCGGACCACCGAACCTACACCAACTTCAACAAAGCTGATTGGGACGGCTCCGCGGAATTTACTAAGAGCACCTTCGTTGAGCTCTCCACACCAACCGACGTCCACTTTGGTGAACGTAAGTTCCGCAGGGTTGTCTCTGCTGCTGCAGTTCACTTCTTACCGGCAGGTACATTACGGACCCCGATTCAAACTTCCCTGCTGAAGCGGCTGTAGCCGATGAGCGTGACAACCTTCGTCAGGCCGATCCCGGAAATCCCCGTATCAGGGATCTCAACGTGTGAACGTACATAAGCGGAAGAAGTGGGAAGAGCATCTGAAGACCTGTAACTTCACCTCTGGTGTGAGTAACCTTTGGTCAACCGTGAGGTCACTGTCCAATCCGACGAAGCACGACGACAAGGCCAAGCGTCGAGTGACCAGAAGGGTGCACAAACTGCCAACAACTTGTGGTCCCCATGCTTTCACTAGCGGTGAAGTTCAGGTGGCCATCGGGAAGGCGAAAGCCTCCAAAGCAATGGGTCCCAACGAAATATGCATGTTGATGCTGAAAAATTTGGGTCCTGCGGGAGTAGCGTACCTAATAGAGGTCCTCAATATGTCAATGGCCACTCTCATCATCCCAGACCTGACGACCACCTGACCCCAGCGAAGCATCAGCATGGTTTCCGCAAAATCCACAGTGCAACAACAGCACTAAACGCCATAAACACTCAGATAACACGTGACCTTAACCGCAACCGTCCCTCAGAGAACTATTCTAGTAGCGTTGGACCTGTCAAAGGCGTTTGACACCGTCAGCCACTCCACGCTGCTAGAAGACATAGAGGCCTCCTCTCTCCCACAGAGGCTCAAACGGTGGGCGGCGAATTATCTGAGTGGTCGACACTCGTCGGGAATGTTTAGAGACAAATTGGGCAAACTCAGAAAAATAAAACGGAGGGTTCCACAGGGTGGTGTCCTTTCCCCACTACTTTTTAACTTTTACTTTTCAAAGCTCCCTCAACTACAAGAGGGAGTCTCGATTGTCTCCTACGCCGACGTTTGCTCGATCATGGCATCTGGGAATGTAATTGATTACTTGTGTTTGAAAGTAAACGGGTATTTCTCCGAGCTTTCTCGCTTCTTCACTGCAAGGAGCCTAACCCTCCCCTACAAAATCCTCTGCGACCTTGTTCACCACCTGGACGAAGGAGGGCAGACTACTGCTGGGAATTCACGTCGATGACACACCGATTCCGACGGTGAATAACCCCAAAATACTCGGAGTAACCTTCGACAGTCTGCTCTACTTCTCTGCGCACGCAACCGCTATTGTCGACAAAGTACAGAGCCCCAACAAGGTCCTCAAGTCGCTAGCCGGCCGTACTTGGGGCAAAGACAAAGAAACTTTGCTGGCAACATAATAGGCAATAGGCCGGACGGTTTTAAATTACGCAGCACCAGTGTGGTCGCCGAGGACTAGTAGGAAACACCGCAGTACGGACAGCGACTGGATGCCTCCTAATGTCGTCAGAGCACCACCTGCATGACGAGGAGAAAATTCTCCTGATTAAGGAGCACAACACAATGCTCTGCAAGCAGTTTCTTGTTGGGAGCCATAGACGTGGTCACCCAAATAGACAACTGCTTGCAGAAGAGCCCTCACCCAGGCATGTCAGGAGGCATCTCTGCGAGCTGACGGACGAAGTCCAGAGGTTCATTAAACAACCTCTGGATCCGTCAGCTTATCGACAGGTCCTGAACGGTATTCACTGGGAGTCAGTCTCGAGTTATGTAGACTCCAGACCTGTGAATGTCGTTCTAGGCGCACAACCAGAACAGATTAGACGCATATGTACCAAATGAATGTCCGTCATGCTGAGAGGCACCTCATGATTATTATTAAAAGGAAACAAAAGGGATTTTCATTTAACACAGTTATCGATGCAAAATTAAACTCTATTCAAAAATATTCGCCACTCTTACGTAATTAATCGTTCTAAGGATTTGATGTGGGGTAAAATGATGTATAATTATTAAAACTTATACGGACAATTTTGAAAATTTTCTCCCTTTAACCAATTAAAGCGCTCATTGAGAAAGAAAAAATATTCGCCACTCTTACGTAATTAATCGTTCTAAGGATCTGATGTGGGGTAAAATGATGTATAATTATTAAAATTTATACGGACAATTTTGAAAATTTTCTCCCTTTAACCAATTAAAGCGCCCATTGAGAAAGAATATTTTCAATTGTAACTGGTGTTTGATGCAAAAAGCGGAACAAAGTACACAGTGCTACAAAAAAGAATAAAGCAGAAATACCTGGGAAGTTTTGTTTATTTGTTGGTAGGTCTTTTCGAGTAAAACAAGAATCGAAATATGAAATTTGTGAAACACCTCCAAAATCTTGATTTCCCGTAAAAAACCTTCGTACTTTTACGCACTTATAAGCCTGTAGCTTCGTTGATTATTAACCGAGTTTCAGTTTATTGCTTAGGGCTTTGGAATGATATATATGTGAGTGAAGAAACCTTAAGAGATCTATGTGTATTTACCCAGCACACACATTTATTTTTTACTTCTTTCGCCTTTATTAAATTTTGCTAAGGATTTACGCATTATTTTATAAGAAACCCATAATAGTCTTAATTGATTGTAGAGCTACATTTAATAACGAGTAAAATGAGTGTTTATTTTCAAAATCAGATGAAAGTTTACTGGGTTATTCGACTTTTTATGGAAACAAAATTTTTGCAAAAACATTGTTTTTGGCTATACTACTCAAACATGTTTGCTTGGCCGTTTTTTTCATAATTCAGCATCATCAGTTCTTAAGTGTAGTGACCAGCAATATTCTGAGATCATTTTTATTTAATTTTTTTCTTCGAAACATTTTTTAATTGCAGCTATTTCTTGGTGAAAGTGTTAGTGTTGTTTATCACTGAACTGGCCCTAATTATGTGGGAAGAAGTCCAAATGCAAATGAATTATCATGGACATGTTGCAACCCATTTCAGCATACAAAAATTCGTTAACAACCATGACATAGTCGTCGCTTCTGTGGTTTCTATGAAAATACCTAAAATTCATAAAAAGAGATAAAACCGATGAAATAGTACTAGATGAGAGAATAAAAAATGAATATCTCCTTTTACTTAGGTTTAACTTAATTTTAGGAACACCACTTTAAGTTGACAAAAAGCGTCGCTATTTACATCCAATTTTACAAATTATAAGAAAACCGTACTAGTCCTAAATTGATTGTAAAACTTAATTTAATAACGAGTAAAAGAGTGTTCATTTTTAAAAATCGGATTAAAAATTACTAAGTTATTAAACTCTTTATAAAAACAAAATTTTTGAAAAAAATGTTATTTTTGGCTATGCAACTGAAAAATGTTTGCTTGACCGTTTTTAGTTGTTTTGATGGGTTTCATGGTGTTCCATAGTGCTTTTTTTGTGCAATCCGTGCAATCGATGCACCTTGCAAGGGCTTTGCAAGACTGCGAGAATACCCCTATAGTTTCATATATCCTAGCTTTAAATGCAGTGGTGGTAGGACAACATTTTAACGACGTTTAAAACGTTTTTCCAGGCCTATTTGATGCGGCTCTCGGAATGGCCATATTTTGCGATCATAGAAAACGTCAAATTAATAAAAAAAACGTTCAAGCAAACATTTTTTAGTACAGCCAAAAATAAAATCGGACGAAAATTTACTGAGTTATTGTACTTTTGATGAAAAACACATTTTTGAAAAAACGTTAGTTTTGGCTATGCACCTCAAAAATGTTTGCTCGAGCGTTTTTTTTGTTGTTTTGACGGATTGCATGGTATCCCAAATGAAAACCGTATTTTTTTCGTGCAATCCGTGCAATCGATGCATCGTGCAAGGGCTTTGCAATACTGCGAGAATTCCCCTATTATTTCATATATCCTTGCTTTAAACGCAGTGGTGGTAGGACAACATTTTAACGACGTTTAAAACGTTTTTTCGACCTATTTCGTGCGGCTCAAAGAAAACGTCAATTAAAAAAAAAGCAAGTTCAAGCCAACATTTTTGAGTTGTATAGCCAAAAATAACATTTTTTCAAAAATTGTGCTTTAAAAACAAGTTTAATCACTCAGTCAACTTTCATCCGACTTTTGAAAATAAACTCTCATTTTACTCGTTATTAAATTTAGTTTTACACACAATTTAGGACTACTGTAGTTTTCTTATAATTTGTAAAAACAAAATGGATGTAATTAGCGACGCTTTTTTGTCATCTTAAAGTGGTGTTCCCAAAACCAAGAGAAACCAAAGTAAAAGGAGGTACTCATTTTTTATTCTCTCATCTAGTACTTTTTTATCGGTTTTATCTCTTTTTATGAATCGTATATATTTTTAGAGGACTTTAAATTCGTAAAATTATGAGCGACGTGAGCTTTTTGAACAAGCTAAGCTGTGTAGAAAAACGTGCATGGAAGAGTTTTGTGGCGCTATGCAATAATTTCCTTGTAACATATCCATAAAAATTAATTTCCTTCATTCGCATTTGGACTTCTTCCCACATAATTTGGGCCAGTTCGGCGATGAACAAGGCGAACACTTTCATCAAGAAATATATACAATTAAAACACGTTTCGAAGGAAAAATAAAATAAAAATGTATTTGTCAATGTTATTGTGGCTTATTAAAATTTTATTTTTAATATTTTTTTATTGAGCTTTGTACCACGATTGTTTATTAGGAAAA
>NW_016157284.1:33962-45539 GCF_001687245.7 Rhagoletis zephyria
TTGAAAAAGCAACAAAGTCTAAGCAGTAGAAGTTATAGCACTATTTCGGAGATCACCACATCTAAAATCATCAGACTTCTGATAGAGATGTGGTGATCTCCGAAATAGTGCTATAACTTCTACCGCTTAGACTTTGTTGCTTTTTCAATTTTCCTAATAAACAATCGTGGTACAAAGCTCAATAAAAAAATATTAAAAATAAAATTTTAATAAGCCACAATAACATTGACAAATACATAGTTTAGGAAGAGCCTGCCTGAAACTATACAAAAAAGCAAATAAGCAAATGGATGTATAGAATTGACAACAACAACCACGCTGTCGAGTTTAAAGAGCGGCAAATCAGCTGCACTTGATAGTAGTTGGTTGAATAAGGAAAATGAATTAGCAACAAGAGTTTACGGAATGTACATAGCTCAGTGGTTAACGCTTCTGACTTTGAACATTGATTACGCAGGTTCGTTCCCTGCTGAAGTCTAGAAAAAAGAAGTCTGATGAGGAGATGTGGTGATCTCCGAAATAGTGCTATAACTTCTATCGCTTAGACTTTGTTGCTTTTTCAACTTTTCCTAATAAACAATCGTGGTACAAAGCTCAATAAAAAAATATTAGAAATAATATAAAAGTGTTCTTAGAATATCGCTGGTCTCTACAACGAGAAACTGGTGATGCTGAATTAAGAAAAAAACAGTCAAGCAAACATTTTTGAGTTGTATAGCCAAAAATAATATTTTTGTGAAAATTATGCTTTGATAAAATGTTTAATAACCCAGTAGACTTTCATCCCATTTTTTAAGGAAAACACTAGTTTTACTCGATATTACATTTAGTTTTAACATCATTTAAGGACTAGTATGGTTTTCTTATAAAATAGTGCGTAAAAAACTCACAAAAATTGAAAAAAGCGAAAAAAGTAAAAAAAAGTGTTTGCCGGGTAAATACACAAAGATCTCTAAGGTTTCTTTATTCGCGTATATATCATTCAAGACGTCTAAGTTTGTTCTTTTTAAACCCGGCCATAAACTATAACTCGGTTCATAGTCAACTAAATTACAGGCTTATAAATGCGTAAAAGCACGAAGAACCGGTATTTAACGGTAAATCAAGATTTTGGGAGTGTTTGGCAGAAAATATATATTTTTGAAAGAAAACATTAGTTTTACTTGTTATTAAATTTAGTTTTACAATCAATTTAGGACTATTATGGCTTTCTTATAAAACAATGCGTAAAAACCTTACCAAAATTGAAAAAAGACGAAAAAAATAAAAAATAAATGTGTTTGCTGGGTAAATACACACAGATCTCTTAAGGTTTCTTCATTCACATATATATCATTCGAAAGGCCTAAGTGTCTTCTTTTTAAAACGGGAACTCGGTTTATAGTCAATGAAGTTACAGGCTTATAAGTGCGCAAAAGTACGAAAACCGGGGTTTTTAACGGTTTATCAAGATTTTGGAGGTGTTTGGCAAATTTCATATTTCGACCTACCAGAAAACATACATAACTTCCCAAGTATCTTTTTGTGTCGCACAGTGTTATCAGATGAGATGTTAAATAGTACATGTACATATGTATATAAAACATCGGTTTCTTTTGAATAAAAAAGTCAAAAATAACATTCGCTTACGCAATGGAAACAATTTGTAGCAGTGATAGTTTTAAGAATTGCCAGTAAGTATTCAATCAACCTCAAAAACACAAAAAAGTTTCTTCAAAATCTTGGGTTTTTATAAACAACTAGCGGCACCCTGACACTCTTTGCTGTTTCATATTCCTGTTACATTCGTGATAAGTGATTAACGAAACAAAGCATACAATTGTACGACTCGACAACATTGGCACTGTCTACTAATGTTCCGGAATAAGTAAACGACGAAAATAGTCGAAAACTATACAGTGCTGATATGGTTTTCCATTTTAATACACTAGTCGAGTAGAAATTTTAGGCAATTACAAGAAATTTTCGATACGATTCGACTCTCGAAAAACGACTTGCACTCGACACGACTGTCGCACCCTCATTGCATATTTTACGTTTTTCGATTCTCTACGTAGATATCAAGGCTATGTGGTTTGCCGACATGGGAACACGCAACATACATTTGTCCATATGAGACGCAATCGGCATCTAAATCTAAACCACATTTATCTAAAGATTGACATATATTTGATTGTGAATTGAAATCTTCTAAATTGAATTGGTGTTACGATCGAAATTATGGAAGTTGGAACGATGAGGACATCTTCACCTTTGAAAGGCCATGTTAAAATTTTTGCTTTTACTAAGTTTTTCATAAATTTCTAGACTGTAAGTCGCGTGCCGTTGCAGAGTCTTGGCTTATTAATATTCCGCAACAAGATAATTGGCACACCTATTTTAAATTTCAGCATGTGGGATCATTCCCGGAAGAATAATCGTGTTCAAAAATTCCGTTGGATAATTAAGTGCTTCATCTGTTTCCGCAACGATGTTTATCGACGTTTATGGGAGGTTCCATGGGAAAGTGGACGTCAGTGCAAAAATTATTTTCTTTATAAAACTAACCACCGTGTGGATAAGACATTTGTAAAAATCTTGAATCAACCAAAAATTGAATAACAAATTAAAGCTTTAAATGCATTTTTATTACTTTTTTTTACGTTTTGAAATCAAGCTCTAAGTAAATTTTTTGATTGAGTTTAAAGTAGGTTGTATTGAATGCACTGTCAAATAATTTGCGATTCATAATTCAAGTGTTTGGTAAGAAAAATATATAGTAGAACTCATCTGCTTTAATAAAATTGTGTTATATATTAAAATGTATGACTGCTTTATCTATATTATGAGTTATTATTAAGCAGTATTGGTCTTGTCCCACCCGTGACAAAAAAAGCTAAAAGTTGTTACATTTAATTACAGAAGTTGAGGTTGTGTTTCGTGTTTGTTACATATTGTTAGAAATTCATTGCAAATACTTACCATAATTGCATTGTCGTTTCCACGTAGTTAGATAAGACTAATTCAACAGAGAAGCATGTCCCACCCGTGACAACTATGTGCAGGACAGTTATCAGAGGTAGGTTTACAGGGCTGATAAGCTTTATTTGTTTGTTGAGGTGGACGCCGGGGAGGAATGCGGGATGGGCGGACTCGTCCATTTTCTATATACGAAATACGGGGACGAAATTTTATAAGCTGTGGATGAAGGTTCTACAAATAAACCTTCATCACTCTAAAGCAGCTTCTGCAGCTCTGCTCCTGCACCTCAGTGATAGAGGGGAGGAGCTAGTTTTTGTCCAGGAGCCCTGGGTGATAGCAAGACATATCTGGCCTAAGCTTGACAAGCGTAGATCTCGCCCTCTTCTCCACTTGGAGCGACCACTGTTGCGGCATGTTATTGGAGTTCTCCCCGGGCATTGCCTGATGGGAATCCACGCCACTAGAATGGGTTTGCAGTCAAACGACTACTGTCGTAGCTGCCTCGATGAGGAGGAAATCGAAAGCGTGGAGCACTACTTATGCCACTGTCCTGCTCTGGCGAGAGCTCGCCGATGCTCGTTCCTCCATTATTCTTTTGAATGTCTGGCCGAACTGGATTCAGCCAGTGTCTATGACTTTGTGCGCTTCATCAGAGCTACGAAGTGGTTCCACTACTAGGGTAAGAGGAGGGACATATGGAGTCTCTTATACGGCATCACAACGGGCCCTTGATGGCCTAAGTGTGCCCTTTTCCTGAGGGATTAGGGCAGCCGAGTTAACCTAACCTAACCTAACCTATATACCCTTGTGGTCAGCTGATTAAGTTAAGTTACATTTTGTCCAGTTTTGGGTTTTTATTTTGTTAATCTAATGTTTATAGCTTTTTTTTATAAAAGTCTAGCACATTACATAACCAGAACTACATAAATCCACATTTCAAACTTCTTACAAAAATTCAACAAGCTTTAACAATTACACCAAAAAATTTTAAACTTTTTGTTCAGAATTTTTAGGTATGCAGTCCATTAAATTTAAATAGGTAAAAGTGAAAATTTCAAGACGCTAGAAAATCGCGTTCATTTTTAATATTTTTTTTTGGCTGACGGTGCTAAGCATTTTCTTCTATATAAAAGGCACCATCCTAAGATAAAACGTGAGTGAATTTAACCCCTACTTGGCTTCTTATATTTTTATAGCCGAGCGCACTTATGCACAAGGGTATATTAACTTTGTTTACATAACGGTTGTTTGTAAAGCCAAAACGAATCGAGATAGATATAGACAAATGTATACATAAATGCTCAGACAGAAAAGAGAAATCGATTAAACCATGTCTGTCCGTCCGTCCGTCTGTGTACGCGATAACTCGAGAAAAAATTGAGATATACCAACGAAATTTGGTACGTAGGTATGTAGGTTTCCAAGGTAGGTTGGTAATGAAAATGGGCGAAATCGGACTGTAACCACGCCCACTTCCCATATAACGGTAATTTTGAGAAATACGCAAACTGCGATATTTTTGTAACTACTGAAGATTATTCACTCAAAATGGATATTTACAATAATTTTTAGACGGAAAATAAGAATATTATAAATTTTTGGAAAATGGGCGTAGCCACCCCCACTTATGGTTATATGTGTATATCTTGGTAACCGCTGCACCAATTTCTTCCAAACTTAGCACAGTTGTTGGCATTGTTACAGCATACCACATGGCCGAAAATTTTTAAAAGCGGACAATAACCACGCCCACATCCCATATAACGGTAATTTAGAGAAATACAAAATCTTCGATAAGCTAATTTATTCAAAATTAATGCATGCAACAATTCCTTGCCAAGAAATACGCTTATGATAAAATTTTGAAAAATGGGCGTGGCATCGCTCACATATGATCACATATATGTATCTCGGTAACCGTTCTACTAATTTGTACCAAACTCGGTATTGTTATTGTGCTTGCCACATAAAAGCAAAACGTTAAAAATTATTGCAATCAGACTAAAATTACGGTCGCTTTTCATATAACGCTATATTTCAGAAATGCCTTAAACTTCAATATTTCGAAATTTAGGGATGCTTATTTACTCGAAATTTATACACCCCGGCTTACCATGTAGCGGTAGTTTTCAAAAAGGTGAAAAACATATATTTAATACTTGCGCCGGGTATTTAATGTTCGGCTCTGCCCGAACTTCGACTTTCTTACTTGTTTAATAACTAATCTTTATAGATGGACCAAACTAAAACCTCCCTTTCATATAAAAATTCGTACTTGTCCTACCCGTGATAAACGTTGTTCCACCCGTGACAGAGGAATTTCGGATTTTTTTATAATAAAGCCATAATTTTTTTGCTTTTTTTTGATTTGTTTGTGTTCCTGGTTCTTTGTTTTATTATAAGACATCCAGTTCACACAGAAAAGTGAAATAAATTCGCAGAGTTTCCGTAAAATATATCTGCTCCAAAAAGCCCCTTTTTTGTGCCACCCGTGACAGAAAAAAAAATGATTTTTTCCATATAAAAGTAAGTTGGAATTTTTTTCGTATTTTGTAATAATATAATAGTCAATTAGGTGTAGCCAGTGTTGGGCAAATTTTAATTGTAAGGACAATTAACAATTACCCCTACAATTAACAGTTGGTTAATTGTAGTTGTGAAGAATAACAATTAATTAATTGTTAATTGTAGTGGATAATAACAAATAACAATTAATTAATTGTTGATTGTAGTGGAAAATATCAATTAACAATTAATTATTTGTTAATTGTAGTAGTAGCAATTAACAATTAATTAATTGTTAACTATGGTTTTCTGCAGTTAACAATTAATTAGTTTTTAATTGTTCTGTAAATTTTATTAAAAATTAGCGGTTAAAAATGCCTGAGAGGTCTGCGTTAAGACATAGAGAACCCTGAATAAGACTGATGAATGGTGAACGTCGCAGGGTATTTCTGTTAATCCCATCAAGACAACCGTAGTTTTGTTTTTTATTTTTATTTTCTTATAAGAAATCTAAAGAAATTCATATACCTGACACAAGGTTTGTTCTATGGTAATTAATTAATATTTCTTATTGGAATATTGTTCAGTATGTGGCTTCCCTCGTTGAGACATTTCAGGTTTAAAGCTATTTACGTCCTCTTTCATTTGGTACCAAACTTGTTTAATTTGGATAAGCGGTTTGTTTATTATCCGGAAAGAACTTTTATTGCGGAATAATATTCCCAATAACCCTGTGCTGTAGTATGGTGGCGCAGAACCATTCCTAAGTGCAGAATATACCATGTATGAAATTTCAATGAATTTGTAGTACGGGAACTACTTTTGGCCGCAGCTTATGTGGAGACGTCCCACTCTTATTATCTTAACATTTGCATCAGGTGATCATACATGCCCTTCTGCTCACGCTTTAACTTNCCGGAAAGAACTTTTATTGCGGAATAATATTCCCAATAACCCTGTGCTGTAGTATGGTGGCGCAGAACCATTCCTAAGTGCAGAATATACCATGTATGAAATTTCAATGAATTTGTAGTACGGGAACTACTTTTGGCCGCAGCTTATGTGGAGACGTCCCACTGTGCGTCGGCGATATTACCTTTGCCAAAATTATACAACATTGTATCAGGATGGATCAGACGATGGAATAATGAGCTGTATGAGCTTAACGACGACATGGACATAGTGCAGCGAATTAAAATACAGCGGCTCCGCTGGCTTGACCATGTCGTTGGAATGTACTCCGACGCTCCAGCTCTGAAAGTATTAAACTTGGAACACGCTGATGGTAGCAGAGGAAGAGGGAGGCCTACACTGCATTGAAAAAACCAAGTGGAGTAGGACTTTGCTTCACTTGGCATTTCCAATTGGCGTCAGTTGGCACAGTAGAGAAACGATTGACGTGCCAAATAAGAATAAGAAGTATCAGGATGATTTCGGATGTAGATGTACATTCAATTGGGGGAAAGCTTTACATCTAATCACCAGTGAACGACCAAAGGCCATTGTTTCAATTTCGTTATCCGGTTTAAGCACACCAAGCATCCTTTGGGTAGCAACCGAACACCCGCCCCAGCAATCGGTAGTACGCTTTCTTATGTCCATTTCTTTCTTTTATAACTACGCCTTTCTTATTTTCTTTATTCCCGTATTTTTATTCATAAGTTAATTAATTGTTATTTTTAATTGTTTCATAGAACATAGAATTAATTGCAGTGTGCAATTACAAATTTAATTGCAATTAAAATTTTAATTGCAAATAATTTAATTGCAGTGCACAAATAAAAGTTTAATTGCAATTAATTTAATTGTAATGTGCAATTAAAAGTTTAATTGCAATTGATTTAATTGCAATTACTTTTTTAATCAATTAACTGGCTGATTAAAAAATTAATTGAATTATGCCCAACACTGGGTGTAGCTTTATCAAAATGTAGAATTGATGAGAACTTTATAATTAAATTTAAACAAGAGAGAAATTTTTTTCTGTACGAATGTCCAACCCGTGACAGTGGAATCGCCCTTATATTATTAGCATATTGAGTTGATAGACTTCCTTAATCCTCGCGGCAAGAATAACTCGTTCACTGAGCCAATCGTGATTCCAATAATTAATTTGGATATTAAGAAGTATTCTTTCGATCAGGTCTCCTTTCGATGTCTCTAAGTTACAAAAGTTATGAGGCAATGAAATTCGTTCTGATCTCTCATCGACTGACAATAGCCAGTAATTGTCGCAAGAAAACCTCGGTTGATAGATAGTTCTGTAACTGGACACACATATTCGTAGTCGACTGCAATCTATGTTCGTGTTGCCACAATGTTGAATATTTCAGGCAAGCATTTACCTGGTCTGCTGGTGGCGATCGAGAAATTACAGAAAATGTTTGCATAAAATCTCCTGCGAGCAATCAATTCCCAACTGGTTGAACGTTTCTACGCCAATTTCGCACCGATCCATCAAGGACTTCAAGAGATTTTTTATGTGCCATCTCATACCAAACAATGATTTTACATTTTTGAAATAATTTTTCCATACCGGATGTTCTCGAAATATTGCACGTGGAAGCTTCGATGTTTTGTATGTTCAATGGCAGCTTAAGAGCTGAATGAGCAGTGTTTCCACCTGATAACAATGTTGCAGCTATACCAGACGAGGCGAGAGCTAAGGCTATGTAATTTTTTAATCGACTCGTTACCAGAATCAATCTGATAAGGAATCTTTTTCTAGTTCCTCCTGGCGCATCTAGGAAGAAGGTCTTCTTATCTGGCGCTGTAACCGCAGAAGTGATTTTGGCCGAGTTCGACAAAACACGCCAATCATTTCTCTCTGTGCCAACTGACGCCAATTGAAAATGCTACGTGAAGCCAAGTCCGTCTCCACTTGGTCTCTCCCTTGCAGTGAGGGCCTCCCTCTTCCTCTGCTGCAATCACCGGATTGCAGTTGAATACTTTCAGACCTGAAACCCCGGTGCCCAATAGAATGGTATAGCCAATCCAGCGCAGCCGCTGTATTTTGATTCGCTGCACTATGTCCATTTCGTTGTAAAGCTCATCGCTCCATCGTCTGAGGTACCCGCCGTCGCCAACGCGTAGAGGCCTATAAATCAGAACAGACTTCTAGGTTTTTGTTACCGATGATGTCGATGTCATGGGCATACACCAGCTATAAAACGGCCCTGTAAAAAATTCTACCTGAGTGGTTCAGTTCTGCAACTCTTATTATCTTAACATTTGCATCAGGTGATCATACATGCCCTTCTGCTCACGCTTTAACTAGGGAATGTTTGATTGGACATGTAATAGGAGATCACAATAATAATAATCATGATCTTCACAATACTATCTAAAAAGCTGAAGCAGCTCATCTAATTTAGCAAAAACATTTATGGAAAATGTGGGTATGTTAGGTAGATGTGTATTTCACTAAGGTAGAATCTTAGCCATTTAAAGTCGGAAAACCTCAAGCTCAAGCAGGCACATTATCTTTGCATGCAATATATATGCCCTAGTCAATCCCGAAGCATTTCAACAATCCCGGGATTTCGGGAGGCAAAAAAATCTTATTCCGGGATCCCGGGATTTTTCGGGATTTCGACTTCTTCACAACTTTTGCATTTAACAGTAAGTTCGACTTTTTTAAACCACACAGGTTCACTGCCACCGTCTTTGGTCTTACAGGAGCATAATGCACCTTAGTAAAAGAGTCCGTAATTCAATGTCTAAATAGTTTTATAGTATTTTTAAATATCTATATTAATTGAAACAACCCTTGCACACTGTAAAATCTTGTTGTTTTTTCAATTGCTACCAAATTTTTCGTTATTACACAATTCTTGCACAAAATGTTTGAACAAGTACAGTTATTCAGGCAGGTTCTGAAATGCACTTCCGATTGCAAATGGTCCAAATTCACTTTCAATTAACAATTTTGGTGTTCTGTATAGCTCGTTTTTCATGTCAAATGAATTAATTTTTTCGTTTTCAACATCTCTTATTGTGTAAATTAGGGATGTACAGCAGAGGTGCACGCAGTCGCAGGGATGATAAATGCGTTTTTTAATTTTGTACCAAATGGCAAAAAAAATGTACCAAATCAGCCGAAAAAGTACCAACATATATGTTTTTAAATTAGGTAAATTTCTCTATAGGTACGTTCGTTTAAAATCTCC
Source organism: Rhagoletis zephyria (assembly GCF_001687245.7). NCBI lineage: Eukaryota > Metazoa > Arthropoda > Insecta > Diptera > Tephritidae > Rhagoletis > Rhagoletis zephyria. The sequence continues at coordinate 43,598 of NW_016157284.1, forward strand.
AGTAAAACATGCCCAGCAAAAAAATTCCTGTGACCGGGTGAAATCTGTTCTCTCACAAGAGAAAAATATCCAGTATAGTATGCGAACAGAAAGTTTGCAGAAACCTTCAAGCTCTCCGAACATCTGATGAAATTTTAGTTTTCATTCAAAAATGTAAAAAGAAAAAATAGTCCATGAACCTAAAGTTCAGGCCTCCGATCACACAAGCAGAGGTAGCCGCTATACAGGAGGCTTCGGATTGATTGCTCTCTAGTGTATTACCTCTACAATGCACGGAACACTTGAGAAATTGCTCAAGGTCTGGGTGCTCCCCTGTCCTCAAGCGGTCTACTTCTGGACAGATGGGCGTTTAGCCAGCTCAGCGTGCGCTGGGCAAATACCTTGGAATGCAGGGCGGCTAATTCCTTCTGGTCACGTGTAGACCAAGGGCGGTCCAGGGAGCTCGTGAGTAAGTTACACTTCCCACTTCTGGTGAAAGTTCCAACTGGTCATTGCGTCATAGGTAAGCATGCAGTAAGGCTGAATATCATCGATGACCATGAATAACTTTAGTTTAAAAAGGCCATCAAACCCCTAAGAATAGAATTCTGAGCACATGAACCTCATTTTGTGAAGTTGTACTCGAATAGCCTTATTCATAAAAAATAAAGTAGGTTTAAAGAGCTTTATAAATTGACGTTTTCATACATTTTTCAATTTATAAACCTTTTATAAAGCTACTTTATTTTTTATGAATAAGGCCATAAGTTTCAATATCAAGGCAAGCAACAAAAGCATTCAAGTAGGTTTATTAAGTGCAAGTAACACAAAAACTTTACAAGAAAGAATTGCATTCACTGCAATCGAAGTTTCAGAAAAATAGTTTGCAAAATATTTAGTCTTTTCACCGTTTTATATTATCACAGCAACTGTTTATTGATTTTAGCAAGTCTTTCGTTTTTAATAAACACCACGTCTTGTAAGAAGTGGAAAAAGATTAGTATATTTTCATCCACAAACATTCAAATTTTCAAGTATACACCACTATATACCACTAGTATTTCGACAGAATTTGGCGCAGTGCCGTATTTTGACAAAATTGTATCAAAAATGTCGATGTAATACCAATGTACTTTTGAGATTCAAAATGTACCAAAAAAGTACAATTGTACCACCAATTTCATCACTGCGCAGTCGACGTCACGGGCAAACCGCGAGCATGCTATGCGAGGTGAAGTGCGCTGTACGGAGATGGCGACGTATACATATTAACCACTACACACTTCTTTTCAAGTAAAAATGCGTGTATGTGTGTGTGTACTTTTGCGACAACTGAGCCAGTGTGGCATCTGGGCACCAGAAAAAGCCAATTTTCCAAAACAAAAGGGCCAAGTTTTTATTATCATGTTTAATAATTTTTTTGATTCAGTAAAAAGTGTATATACATATCCATTTCCTCACGTTTTTATTAATAAATTAATTTAAATACATTTACAACAACGCAAAACATATTTAATTTACCTATTCCTCACATTTTATTCAGTAAATGAATTCCATCTTAATGTAGAATATTAGTGTATAGTGTATACATACATACATATGTACCTATGCATTCGGTGTGCTTAAATTAAAAAAGCATCACTAAATACCGCACCAAGCATTGAATTCCAATTATTTTGGCTTTTTGGTTTCCCAAAAGCACTAAATTTAGTGCAAAATGCACGACCTTGGCAACAGTGAGCTGAGCACATCCATGCTCAAACAGTGATACCAGACCAAGTATTGAGTAAATGCACTATGCATATTTTTCTTTTAAAGCAAAAGTTCTAATTGGCGAGGAGATTGATTTTTGGTTCTTACATAGAACACTAATAAGATTCACAAATTTATCTTAGGACTTAATTAATATAATCAACATAATTTGTAGACGAATATATTTGTGTTCGTATGAAATAGTAGCTTA
>NW_016157284.1:45564-46458 GCF_001687245.7 Rhagoletis zephyria
AATTCCAATTATTTTGGCTTTTTGGTTTCCCAAAAGCACTAAATTTAGTGCAAAATGCACGACCTTGGCAACAGTGAGCTGAGCACATCCATGCTCAAACAGTGATACCAGACCAAGTATTTAGTAAATGCGCTATGTATATTTTTCTTTTAAAACAAAAGTTCTAATTGGCGAGGGTATTGATTTTTGGTTCTTACATAGAACACTGACAAGATTCACAAACTTATCTTAGGACTTAAATAATTAAAATAATCAACATTATTTGTAGACGAATATATTTGTGTTCGTATGAAATAGTAGCTTATGTCGGGAGGCTGGCTTTAGTAAAATGTACCATTTCCTATATTCTTTAAACCACAAGGAATTTTTTTATGAAACTTTATACGAATATTGACTTGCTAGCATCGCCATTAACATTACCGTCTTTTACGTTTATTTTCCAAGAGTTCTTCAACGACTCGGCGCCAGTGAGTCTTTCGCAATCGTATGCTGCGAATGGTTCATTATACTAAAGCCAGTCTTCCGACATAAGCTACTATTCTATACGAACACAGATATGTATACTTCCTAATAGGCTTGTAAAATGCCCAATACCCAAATCCCTCGCATGAGTTATTATCGGTAAAAAATTGGGTACGCTCAAATCTGGCATCGCTGCAGCAAGTACAGCGCCATTGAAACAGTGTTGATATTTTAAGTACAATTGTACTTTTTTCAGTACAATTAATTTTAAAATGTACAAAAGTACAATTTGCCGATTTTAAGAACAATTTCAACATCAAAAATACTTTTTGTACCAAACGCTCAAATCTCTTCTAGCACTTTGATTCTTAATCCGTTTACATTTAAGAAAATGGATTTACCTATATTTCATATTTGCTTCAAAACAAAACT
>NW_016157284.1:46585-92260 GCF_001687245.7 Rhagoletis zephyria
TTACCTAATGGCGATCCTGCAGAAATAGAAGTAATTGAGCAATTCGGTGGTTGAAAGTAAAAAAATGTATGTAAATTCCATGCGTTGAAATTAACAATTTCCATTGAGGATTTCCATTTTATCGGTAGTGATCTCATTTTATGTAATTTATTTTCATTAATATGAGCTGACCTATATAGTGTATTACATTATTGTTTTCATCTTTGGCAAAATAGTAGCGCATTGTCAAACGAAAACCTTGCAAATAAATCCAAACATGAAAGATTGAAAAAAATCAACAAAGTTTCATCACAGTTTTTGTTCAGAATTTGTAGACATGTTTTGGGTTAACATTTTTGTAGCCTATTCATTCTAGTATAATAAGGAGCAAGTTTGAAGTGTCAAAAAAATACCATTGATTTTTTGAATTTTTCTTTTTGCACTTTCTTCCATATAACGAATGTTCTCATTTTATTTTATATGGATGAAAATGCGCGTGTTGCGTTGCTGTTTTTTATTTCAATATTTTAAATTAAGCTTTACTTGTATAGTTTTTGTTAGACAATGATAAATAATATAATAAATAACCCAAACCAGGTGTCCTTAGCATTTTGTCGCGGGGTGTACTTTTAAAAATGTGAAATATAATTTAAGAATTTATTTGTGTATAATTTAAGTTAAACTCTAAGCTTAATGAAACTTAGTTTAACTTAGTGGGACTTTCTGACAAGGCNCTATCTCGATCATTTAAACATCTCGGACTCGCCCACCACTAAAAATGATTATTTAAATCTAAAGTATATATTAAATGATATTTAATATTTGCTTTAGAGATGAAATTTCGACAAATTTGTTTAAACAAAAATGTTAAGCGCATATGCAAAATGTGGAAGCGAGATTCTTTTGCTTGCGTTTCTATGTTTTTATCATTTATCAGTTTAAGCACATACGATTAAATGTAAAAAAAAAAATATTTTTAATTGCGGATCCGAAAGAAATATTTATAGTTATATAGTTACGCAAAAATAGTGCCGTAAATCAATCGATTGTGCTGCTGCTTCCGCAAGGGCCGAAAATGGCACAATGCACACTCATTTTCCATCACTGTCACACATACAATCTCACTATTCTGCTGACTTCGTTTTCCCCTTCCGATAACTTTTTGCTTCCGCGCTTGCCTAGCACCGCTGTGCAAAGCTTTGCACGCATAGTCGCCCGCGACACATATGTGCTGATTTGGGCATCCCTAATGTAAATGAATCCGTAAAAATATCGGGATCCCGAAGCCGTAATCCCGGGATTGAATGCCCTAATATATACGTAGTACGCTATGGCGACCCGCCGTTTGTTTATGAATAAAAGTTAACTGTTTCGTAATGTTAGGGATTATTTTTTCATTTGTATGAGTAGTTTTTATTATTTTTTTTTCATTGCGTAATTTGTATACAAATTCTTCGTTGATAATATGATCACTTCGTTTGAGGAGATGTTGCAAACTCTTTTTTCATTTGAACTGTGCGGCTTTTGGATGAGTGGAAACATTTAGAAAAATTTATCTAGTAAAGCTTTTCCAAACACTATTCGTTTGGAGCCAATTATGTTATTTTTCATTTAGTTTCGATATTTTAGTCTTTACTTTTAGATATGTAGGTGATAATCTTATTGAAAATATTAACATATAATGTAATGTAATGTAAAGTACCATTTCATTTTATTTTATCAATTTACCAAGTTAAATTTTGCAAACAGGTTGTGGCCCTCCTCAAAAATATTTTCGGCTGTAAATCTTCTTAAAACTCTTTAGTTTGATATCCACGTTGCTATGTTTCATTTATTTAATTACTTTAACTAAATTAAAAATTTTAAAGAGCTGGCCACCCTCTTCAAAAGTATTTGCAATAGTCATCTTTCTCAAGCCTCTTTAAAATTATACCTTTATTGTAATATGTGGTTTATTTTATCAATTAAATTTAGTTAAATTTTCAAACAGGTATACCGACGGCTGTAAGCATTCTTAAAAATACAAAGTTTGATACAAACATTGCAATATTTAATTTATTTTATCAATTTAACTGAGTTAAAATTTTCAAATAGATGGCAATTCTCAAAAATATTTCCTTCAGTTATCTCTCTTAAATCTCTTTAATTTAATATCTATGTCGCAATATATCATTTGTTTTATCAAACCTCTTAGTTTGATACCCTTATTCTAAAATTTTCAAGTAGGTGGCAGGTGTCATATTTAATTTATTTGATCAATGTAACTTAGTTAAAATTTGTAAAAAGGTGGCAACCCTACTAAAAATATTTCCAACAGTAATCGTTCTTAAACCTCATTAATTTGATATGGGTATATTGTAATATTTCATTTGTTTTATCAATTTAATTGAATTTAAAATTTTCAAACAGGTGGCAACCATCCAAATGCATTGTAAATGATCCTGGTATTATAGCGAACAGTTCAAAAAAAAAATTATTCAGATCTATTTAGCCGTTCTCCAGTTTTGAGGCCTGTTACAAACGAACACAACATTTTTATACATCTGTGGTCATGAGCAATAATCGCCCAAGTCGAAAAACCCAAATTCGAGAAAAAACGCTTTAACGATTTGGATTGTAATGTTACTTTATGAGGAAACCAAAATATTTTCACCAATAACTTTTGAAATAGCCTAGCTAACGAGATTGGAGTTTCGCATACACATGGAATAGTAGTTGCAGAAAACGATAGCATATATAACTACTGTGGCCAACCGTACTTCTTTCGGAAGTACAGTACTTCTTTTTGAACCGTTGTACTTCGTACTTCGAAGTACAGTGAAATGTGCTTCTTTGCAATGCTTTATACTACCCAAGGTACATTGAACAGGTAGTATCAGTACAGCAGCTTATTTAATTTTTTTTTTTCAAATTATCCGGTCTCTAAAATGTCAAGTATTTTTAATTTCTTCTCATAAAAAATATATGTAAATTATAAAAATCTTTATGCATGAAACCTCTTCCCATACAAAACAAGCGATTGAAAAGCAAAGTTTGGGACGTTCACCTAACTCTGCAGCACAAGCGCTGATTACTGCGCAAACAAAATTTACTAAGAGAGGAAGTCGCACCAATTTTTTTCCAAATCTAATGTTTGATTTTTACTCAAAATCAGAACAGTTTTTGACACTTTAGACAGAGAAGGTATATGAGTATTCATATACGTTCTTTGGTTTAGATAAGCAACAACAAAATACACATAAATGTTGTTTTTGCTCCAATACCTGTTTGATATGCCTTGGTTCTTCCTTTTAAATTTAAATTTCTTTAACTGTTTCGAAAAATTTCAAAAGGTTAGTCATCTTAGTTAAGAAAGGTACTCATAGATCAACACATATGTAAATAATGACTTTCAATCACTTTACTTCTCTAGCTAACAAATTTCGTTATAAATGGCTACTCAGTTAAGAAGAATTAAAAGGTGTTAGAGAGTTTAAAAAGTCGGTGGCGAATCTTACTTGCTCCTGTGGATATTCAGAAACGACAGTATCGATGCCACAGTAAACATTTTCTTATCCGGGCAACATATTAATCGTTTCCTTATTAACTGTCGTACAGTGGTTATTTTTTGGACACGGAATTGCTTAATCCTTCACGTTTTTTGATTACTTACACCAGGCTGAGGTTGAACGACGCATTCGACTCAATTTTCATCTCGCGAAATAGACTCTTATTGTACTTATCTTAATTTTTAAGTCTAGCGAGTGTTCTCGACCTTCTCTAACTCGCAAAAGAAATTTGAAATAACCTCATATTTATTTAAAACAGTGATTTTTTTAAGTTCTCCAGCATTTTAAAATCATATACATATGTAAAATTTAAAATAAATATATTAAATTGTTCAAAAATATTGTTCCCAACGTACCAGCGGAGTCCGATAATAGACCGAAAAGGGGCTTTACGGTTTTTAAAATGTTCTTAATTTAGTTTATGATTAATAAGTATTAAAGTGTTTTCATCTTTTTGTAGAAAAAAACGCTCAATTAAAACCTGACATAAAAACGGAAAAATCCTGAAGTAAATCAAAAAATATTCTTTTGTAATGAAACCGAAACATCAACATTAACATGAACAACACTCATTGCAAAAGAATATTAGACCTCCAATGATAGCTTCAAGGTTAGTCCTTTTATTAAAACAAGAAAAAGGAAAGGTGTGTAAAAAAAATAAACCTAATGAGTAATAAAATTATAACTTAAAAAACCAACAACACGCTTTTATTACAATAAGGACTAAAAAGAAAACAAGTAAGAAAGTCTAAGTTCGGGCGGAGCCGAACATTAAATACCCGGCGCAAGTATTAAATATATGTTTTCCACCTTTCCGAAAGCTACCGCTACATGATAAGCCGGGGTGTATACATTTTAAGTAAATTAGCGTCCTTAAATTTCGAAATATTGAAATTTCAAGCATATCTGAAATTTACCGTTATATGAAAAGCGGCCTCAATTTTAGTCCGATTTCAACAATTTTCAACGGTTTGCTTTTATGTGGCAAGCACAATAACCATACCGAGCTTGGTACAAATTGCTAGAACGGTTAGCGAGATACATATATGTGATCACAAGTGGGCGGTGCTACGCCCATTTTCCAAAATTTTGTCATAAACGTATTTCTTGGTAAAGAATTGTTGCAACCATCAATTTTGAATAAATTAGCTTCAATATTTACTGATTTATCGAAGATTTTGTATTTCTCGAAATTACCGTTATATGGGATGTGGGCGTGGTTATTGTCCGATTTTAAAAATTTTCGGCCGTTTGATATGCTGTGCCAGGGCTAACAACTGCGCCAAGTTTGGAAGAAATCGGTGCAGCGGTTACCAAGATATATACATGTAACCATAAGTGGACGTGCCCATTTTCCAAAAAATTTTAATATTCTTATTTGTCGTCTAACAATCATTGTAAATATCAATTTTGAGTGAATTATCTTCAGTAGTTACTAAGGTATCGCAGTTTTCGTATTTCTGAAAATTACCGTTATATGGGAGGTAGGCGTGGTTATTGTCCGATTTCGCCCATTTTCAATAGCGTCCGTCCTATGCCCAAAAGAAGTGCACGTACCAAGTTTCGTTAAGATATTTTTACTCGAGTTATCATGTGCACAGACGGACGGATGGACGGACGGACAGACAGTCACCGCTTAATCGATTTCTCTTTTCATTCTGATCATTTATGTATACATTTGTCTATATCTATCTCGATTCGTTTTGCCTGTTACAAACAACCGTTATGTGAACAAAGTTATAATACCCTTGTGCACAAGTGCGCTCGGGTATAAAAATTATTTATTGATTTAAAGATTCGTTAAATAAGGATATGAAGTTCCCTAACTTGATGCTATTTAACCTTTTAAACTAGCGTAAAATAGGACTAAAGTAATTGGCACGTAGTCATAGTCGAAATAAAGTCCACAGGAAAGTTAGTTGCAGTTATTTTTTACAGGCATCCCATTGGAAGAGGGATTCGGGGGTACGAATTTGTTGTAACAGCAGGAGTTGAAGACTTGCTCTAGCTGCTAGTCTCTCAAAATGTTTAATTCTGCCATTTCCTGGAATGGATTTTCATGATTTCAAACCTTTAGTAAAGTTAATATGATTTATTCATATTGTTTTTGTTTTTTACACACCCTTCCTCTTTAAAAAATATACAATTTCATAAAATTTCAATGTCTATTTATCATATTGCTCTAGCGTTAGACGATCTAGGGTCCAAACGCATAAGTGGCCCATTACGCCCATTTGGGTACTTAAAGTTGACAGTATAGCACAGTGCGTAGGCAACTGGCTGAGTCAGTGGGATCGTCGGTTCGAATCCTACTGAAAGAAGTCTGATGAGGAAATATGGTGATTTCCGAAATAGCTATCACTTCTACCATTTTTTCAAATTATTGTTGCTTTTCCGCAATAAGTTTTCATTAAAAAACGGCCTCGAGCTCAATAAAAATTGTTGAATATAATTGTTATAAGGCCATAAAATAACAAAAACAAATAACTTAAGGATGAGCCCACCTAAAAATTAAACATTCTAATAATAGAAAATATTAACAAAAACCAACAACCACACGATCAAGTGAATTGCAGCGGAATAGCTGCGCTTAATTGTAGTTGGCTTAGCAAGTGAAATATTGGATATAAGCAACAAGAATTATAAAGGCGAACTTAGCACAGTGCGTAGGCAACTGGCTGAGTCAGTGGGATCGTCGGTTCGAATCCTACTGAAAGAAGTCTGATGAGGAAATATGGTGATTTCCGAAATAGCTATCACTTCTACCATTTTTTCAAATTATTGTTGCTTTTCCACAATAAGTTTTCATTAAAAAACGGCCTCGAGCTCAATAAAAATTGTTGAATATAATTGTAATAAGCCCATAAAATAACAAAAACATTGCACAATGTACAATTAAGGCCCATAATAAGACGGAAGAAATACATTATTTTCATTAAGTTGCGTTAAAAGGTTTCCAAGATACAGCACTTTAAAGAAAGGTATGTATGACGTTTTCTTAAAATTTAAGTCCAGTGTAAATAGGCAACCCTACGTCATATCGGCAAAATATGCTGCACGTATATTAACCTTCAAGCCTAGGCCTTCAATCTCTTCAACTTTCATCCAAATCCTTAGAGGTCGCGCACAGAGGTGCCCGCGGTGACATGAAATGCCTCATAAGTTACAATGACCAGCTAATATTTTCCGATGGTTTTTAAAAATTTGTTTTCCGCCGGTCATTTTTGTTTTTTTCTCGTTTAACAATTGCCTTTTATAAAAACTGGCGTTGGCTTTTTTAATTTTTTTTGTGAACAATCATAGTGCATAATAGTGTCCGTTTTTTCTTTTTATTTCCTTATAATATTTAAGCAATCAAAAATTTCTCACTACTCCAGTAAAATAAGTTTTGAAAAGAGTACGAAATGTTCGCTTTTTATCGCTATGCATAAATGTGCGTATACATAAAAACTGTGCCTTAAAGCTTTCGAAACTTAATGCAATAAAGTAGACTACACCTTTGGAATGAAATTTATAATAAAAAGATAGCTACGAAAAATAAAGCGGGAACAAAATACTTTAACAAAAATCTTCAAAAATATAAAAAAAAATTACCTTTTTACCAACCTAAATTTTTTATACCAATTTTAGTAACAATTTACCAAAGTGGCAACCCTGGTAGCAATGCTTTACTTAATGTAAAACTTTAAAAACTTTTGCATGGAAATATTTAAAAAGTGGTCTAATGATTTTTAAATCTGAAATGTTCATGCAAAGTTTCAGATCGAGCACTTTAATTTGATACATGACTTGTCTCTGTGCGATAAATAAATCGCTAGGAATAAGCGCCTTATCTTAGAATAATAATTAGTATAGATTTTTAATTAATAAAATTTATTTGCTGAATTTGTACAATGTTACCGTTTCTGTATATTCTGCTGTTAACATTTTCTAATTACTTTCATACTATGTAGGGTTTTCAGTTTCTGTACTTCTTTGAGCTATGAAATAGTTAGTCACATTATATATAACTCAATTCTTTCTTAAGTCGACTTAGGCAGTTATTGCTTATGAACACAGATATATAGATAGAAGATGGGAGGTGCCACGCCCTTGTTTACAATACCGCCCATTTTTCTCCATGAGTATGGAATTATTTCATATATCTCTATATCAATTTCCGGTACTCTACACTGAGGGAAATAATGCATAGTAAAAATTAATACTTTATATTTGATTATCGTTTAAAAATGTTCGTNTTTTTTTGTATACGTACTTATTTATTGAATCTTTCTTTCGAAACTAAAAATAAGTTTTCAATTCTTACAAACTATCATATTTAAAATTTCTGCGGCAATGCTTAGAATTTTCATTTTTTTGCATATATATTTATTAAAGTTGTTGCGGCTGTCGGAATAGACAAGATACCGAGAAGCGGGATCGCTAGATATCATGCTGAGAAGGCGGTCTGAAGAGCCACACTACCTGGACGGGTGGAAAAGACTACATTCCACGCCGGGCCTTCATTTCTTTACATTTAAGCAACTGCAGCCCAGTGGGCTGTTTTCGGTCGGAAAGGACGAGTTTCAAATCCGAAATTGATATATTTCTGATATCCAAATTTATTACATTGCGCATCTTCTTGCATATATCGCGCTAAGAAGATCTCTCGCTAGTTGTTCTAGAGGCTACAACAACTCCGCCCAGATCGGTTGATATCTCAGTCGTTGTCGTCTCGCTAGTCGTTTTGGGCGGTTTATTAACCGTGTTGAGTAACTGGTGCTTAGCTTTCTTATGTCCTTGAGCACCGTATTTATATTAAGATCTGTGTGGATATTCGTATATTTTATGTACCACGGTGCATTAGAGCTGTTAAACTATTGACAGTCATCCCATTCGATGTTTTTGATGGTTTGCATTGAAACTATCGATAGTATCGGATAATTTTAAACTGCATTGACGAAACTTTTTCGGTTTTGTTTAGTTCCTGAAGAATTAGCTAATTGTTATATAGACAGTCCGACTGATTCCCAATTTTTGGCCGATGCCGATTAATCGGTCTTAGAGCAAAGAATCGGCCGATGCCGATGCCAGTTCCTTAAAAAAAAATACCTATAAATTAATTCAAGAACAAATGTTACTGATAAGTTTTTATCATGGTGAAATTATAATAAGGTGTTGTCACTTAGGGGGTGGTTGTTGTAATTTTGACAATTTCGGCATACCAGCGTTACAGTAATGCCTACTCTATTCATCCCAATTTCATTTCTTGGCAAAATGGAACAAAAAATGGAGCAGACAATTTTGTAAAAAAATTATGCGTATGTATCACTTACTACGTTTATACGCACGTCTTATTTGTAAATAACAATTTACAAAATGGTAAACTTTGCCGTATAAACGCTGCAAACGCTTTGCAAATAACTAAATCACGCAAATAAGGATTGATTAGTGGTATTATTTGCAAATAAGTGCAAGACGCCGCCATTCTTAGGTTTATTTTCTTTTTCGATGGTCTTCTTATTGCCTTTTAATAATCAAGACGTTGCCATTTTTAACTTTATTTTCTTTTTCTATGGTCATATTATTGCCTTTTTATAATCAGGCAATATTAAAAAAGAATTTTTCACCATCCAATAAACAGTGAGTTAGGTATTTGCAAATAATTTTTATTTGCAAATAGCTAACGTATAAACGTAGTAACTGTTTCTTTGTGTCGCTTTTTCTTTGACTTTTCGTTTAAAATTCATTGGAAAATTAGAGCTATAATTTTCAATAATTGCGATTTTGTAAGTAAATTTTTGATAAAATATATACTATACATACGATAATGCACTTTGGTCGAACAATTTAAACGCATAATTATTTTATAATATAACTGATAGAATTCAGAAATTCAATTTTAAAATGTTAACGAAAATAAAGGTCGTAATAAAATTCCCTTTAAAGTTGAGATATTTAAAAACTAAGTACGCATATACATGTACTTCCGAACTTAAGGAAAAAATACAAATAAAATTCCATACGGGCTAATATGTCATTTTTAGTTGTTTAAAAATTAAATAAAGAGAATGGTATAATTTAATTTGTTTTAATATGAATAAATGAAAGACGGAAAATAGTCCTTATTTTTTAAGTACTAACCATCATCATATGTGTGTGCTGCGACCGTGTGGCCTTGAAGTTTTACAAATAATAATTTTAAGGTAGAAAAATATAACTGAATAAGTAATAATAATTTCTTTTGAGCGAAAAAATTAAACTGTAATTACACTGGTTTACAGAAAAAATATTTTATTGATGCAAGCTTCATTTAACTAGTGTGGGGTCCACTGATATATGTATGTATTGGAAATATTACCCAAAAAGTAGTAAAAATAATCCTAATCTTTTCGCCCTTTTTCTACTACCCCAAAATGCATGGCTGCAATTGGCATGCAGAAAGAGTGAGGTTATGTAAGTGACATCACCTTATATTTATTTCACCATGAGTTTTTATAATAACGAAAGAAAAATATAAAAAATAACATTACAAAACAAATAATCATTCTAGAATCTATTCACTTATTTATGCTAGTAAAAATTTCAAACTTTTTCTTTTAAACATTCTGAGTATGCAGTTTTTTAGCCTATTCAATTTTATTTTAATGGAGTGGAAATTTTAAGTAACTAGGACTTACTATTGATTTTCGTAAATGTTTTTTGTGGAAGGTGTTGCGGATTTTCTCCATACAAACATTTTTTTTCGAATATACTTTGTTTGGAAGAAAATGCGTGAACAAAAAATTATCAAAAATCATCACTTACTGAACAGAATGCAGTACCAGAGCCATTCGCTAGCTACATCCGAAAAAATACACCATAATCACAGCTACATATTGTGGGCAGTTTAGTGCATTTACACTAAACAGCATTTACACTTGACAGCTCTTGCTACATACCACAGCCTCACCATTCTGGTTCGGCAGTTACCTAGCTACTTCAAACTTGTACTTTATTGTACTAAAATTTAAAAATCTGCTTACTCAAAAAAATTTTAAAAAATCTGACTAAACAGTTTATAATTTTGATTAACATTTGTTAAAATTGCGGAAAAAGTAAAAAGAATCGGCCAAAAACGGCCATGCCGATGCCGTTTAATCGGTCGGACTCTACTTTAAAGCATTTTCTTTTGTGTTTTCCATTTGCGAAAGTGTCAAAAGCAAAGCAAGAAACTTGAAACCACTTGACGGTACAGACGGATATGTTCTTTTTTCTTCTCAACCCCTCTCTTACACTAGAAAGTAGAATTAAATTCATTACTTGAACCGCGTAAAATCCGGTAGTAGGTAAAAAAATAGTGATGTGTAAGCAAATCAAAGTAGCCAAATTCCCATTTCCAAAAATTTAAAAATTTATACTAGGTAGTACATATAATATAAACAATTAGGGAGTTCACAAGTCGTGCTATTTGTCATATTTGCTCTTTTATACTATTTTTTTAGAAAAGTTTTAAAAGTGTTGTTTTTGCTTTACAAGTAAAATTGTTGTATTACAATACAACTTGGAAAAATATGTTTACTTTGCTATTTGTGAGTGCTATTGGATCAGACATTTCTATTTATTTACATTTTTCCTTGTTTGAGTACAATAAAATATTCAAATTTTAAATAAAAAAATGGAGTCATATCATGGCAATGGAGTAAGTTATCTTTAATTTATTACATATTTAACTTATTAAAGATCTTTTTTAATTCAGTGCAAAACTAAGCGTGTCCGGGGAAAACCAATCCATATGTGGACAGTGTCGGAAGAGAAGTCCCTAATTGATTTTCTTTTAGAAAACCGCCTATTTGAGGTTGTAACACATTCAGATCCAAATTGTTTGCTTTCGGAACTCCTAGATGGACACTTCGGCGATTTGCCAACAACACAGGCATATTCAACCTAAAAGTTTCATCGATCTCTTCCTCCTCATCTTCATCGCCTAACAAAAATGCACCAAATAAATTTAAAAAACTAATAAATGACTTATTTGACGACTCACTTCCTTCCATCATTGCGTCCTGCGCGTACTTCTCGCAAATCGCAGCCATTAATTTGATTTTCTCGCTTCTTCTGGGCATTATAAACTTTCTAAAGCTGTTTTAATAATTTTATTGTTAAAATATTGTACAATAGCACACGAAAAAGTATGGGATGCTCACAAGTTTCATTTTACAACTGTTCTAAAAAAATAGTACAAACGAGCAAATATGACAAATAGCACGACTTGTGAACTCCCTAAATATATATATTTCCTCAAACGATGGCCAACGACCATTCGATAGTGCAATAATAAAATTATAGTTTAAAAAACTAAAACCTCGCTATTAAAATTTCTATTCGTACTGTCATCAGGTATGTAACTTGAGAATAGAAATCGCTGCATCTTTTAGGCGCATCAATATTACATAGTTACATCCCGAGCTAATAAAAGGGAGGCAAAAAAAATATAACCATTCGATAGTATCCACGGTGGAGATAATACAGAAGGTGACGCCGATGGCAATACCGTTAATCGGCTCTCAGTGAATTTGACAGAATCAGCTGTTTTGCTGACGTCACAGTAGAGATGACAGCAGTTTATTTACTTACTATTGTTGGTAAATATCCTTGTGTGTGTGCAATCAGCAAGTAAAGAAATTTCAAGCGTTTTATTGAATACTTTAATATTTCCACCAATTTGTTTTAAATAGTAATGTGCGCAGTAAAAACGTGTGCTAGTGATAATAGCACTACTACAAAGATTTCCAGGTTGCAAGGTGTAATATGAATCATAACAGCCTTCGGCATAAGTAAGCTATTTCTGGTTTACAAGCCGATTTCAACGAAAGAAACTCTTCATTCTCATAGCTGCGTGTTTGACATAGCACTGCGTACATGGAGGCATTAATAAGATCACCGTTCAAACTAATATCTACCTTAGATGTACTAGTTTTGACGCCTGTGGCCCGCAAATCATACCAAACGTGAACATGCTCCTTGCGCAATGTGTGCATTGACTAAAATTAGGTTCCAGTGATTACTTCAACATCTCTAAATACAACCGATTGTGTTGATGAACTGCAAAGGGGATACTTATATATTACAAGCACTGGCTGAGTGCGCAAACTTACTAAATTATACTTACCATAATTGGATTTTATGTGTAGTGGGTGTTTGATGATATATCTGTGGANACTAAATTATACTTACCATAATTGGATTTTATGTGTAGTGGGTGTTTGATATAATATCAGTTCCACTTCCTCTACAAAGCTATTTTAAAAATATTGGAATATAGTTGAACAGAAAAAGTATGCAAATATGTGCATACGTATGCATATTTTGCTACTAATGAATGCCCTTCTGCAATGCTAACCTGTGCACAACACCAGACAGTTACTCAAACAGCTACTGAGACAACCGGGTGAAAGTGCTTAGGCAACTGCATAGAACGACCGGATTTCATATTCAAGGAGGCATGAACAAGACTTCTCCACCTCGCCGTTCGTTTTATAGACAAAAACGCTGAGGAACTCGTCAATCGGATCCATTTTTTATGACATATGCAAACACAATTGTAAACGCTGTTTTTGCCACAAAATAGTATACCTACCAGAATATATTAACTGACTCTTACATTTCTGCGTCCATTTTTAATTCCACCATGAAATATTTGATTTAATTAAATATATATTCTTTTTCGTATCAAAAGCCACGCAACTTGCACATTTTTCTGAACTAACTTAAAACTTGTTTACAAATATTGGACATTTGGACAGCTTGTTCTCGCCGCTCTCAGTTGTCAACTCTACGATGACGTCAGGCTAAAATTACTCTCCTGAATTCTACTGCAATCGGCGCAATCTTGTATTCTATCATTCTTGGATAGTATCGATAGTTTTACAGCTCTAGACTCTAGACTGCAGTCTTTGTTGTCTGTTCAAAATGGAATTACACGCTGTTTCCCAACATGCCTTCATCATCATATTAAAAAGCAAGATCTTGGTATCTAGCTTTAATTTAGATTTGTGTCCTATTACCCATCGAAGGCTTGCTTATTTCAGTTTCGCTTGAGAAATTTTGTTTTCCATATGCTTTTTCCAGGTAACTTCTATCTAGTGTCATGCCAAGATACGTGACACTATCTTTTTATTGCCTTGCTGTTTATTTTTAGTGGTGGACAAGTTCCTTTTTTCAAAGTCAATGTTGTTTGAATACTCTTGCTCTCGTTAACATTTCTCCTTTAAAAACCCAGCCATAGCTCCAACTTTTTAAAAAATCCTTGCAGCTTGTGAGAAGCCTTTTTAGGGTCTGAACTATTGCTGTGTCGTCAGCAAGCGTTGAAATGTTTAGGCACGGTGCACATTAGAGCGATACGATATGCGATACGATACGCGATGCGATATGAAATGCGCGCAGTGCACATTAGAGCGACGCGATACGCGATACCATTTTGTGATAGCTACACAAACATTTGTGCCCTTATAAGCTTGTAAATGAGTTGCATCTCAACCGAGTTTCGACCTTTCGAATGATGGGTCTATATTTATATCTATAAACTTAAAAAAAATTTAAGAGAAAAGTATGTTTAATATCGGGTAAAACTGATGTTTATTTATACAAAGTCAGCTAAAAATTAAATGAGATATTTAAATTTTCATTTCAAATTATCTCATAATATTGCGTTCACTACAAGGAGAAATCGGTGAAAGCTGAATTAAAAAAAGGTTAAGCAAAAATTTTTGAGTTATATAGCCAAAAATATTATTTTTCTCATGAAAGGTTGAATAACTTAGTCAGATTTCCCCCGATTTTTTAAAGTAAAAATCACTATATATCAAATGTTAATATTGCATCAAATCAGGTAGTATAGTTGCTTTACAAAATATTGCGTGAAAACTTTGCCAAATTTGAAAAAAAGGCGAAAAATTAACACAAAAAATACACACAGATCTCTTAAGTTTTCTAAAAGTTTATATACATATATCATTCGAAAGGCCTAAACTCGGTTTATAGTAAACTGAGTTACAAGCTTATAAGTACGGAAAACCAGTTTTTAACAGTAAATCAAGATTGTGTGGGTGTTTGACAAAAATTTCGTATCTCGATTCTTACTTCACTCGGCAAAACTTACCTGAAAAATAACATGACCTACCAGGTATTTTTACTTCATTATTTTTTTGTAGCATTGTGTAATAGAGCACAGAAATTTGTACCTACTTTCTCTCTTTAATTTAAAAACTCCTTAAATATAAGAAAATAACACTCAAGAAAAAACATATATTTAAAAATATAACGAATAATCAAAAATAAATACCTATATACATACATAATTTTTTAGTATTTGTTATTATTTCTGATTTCTTCTTTTATTGGTAAATGAGATGATTATTTCTTAATTGTTTCTAATTACACTGATTACTAATTATTTGAATATTTGAAACAAAATAGTTAAGCATTAATATTTAAACAAACACTAAATCTTTGTTGGTATTCAAAAGCAAAAATAAATCGATTTAAAATTATTGGATTCTTTAAATTTTTTTTTAAGATGTGAAAACAAGGTGTCCTTGACCTCAGACGCTATATTTCTCCATGCCAAACTAGTCATGTCTGTTGTACAGTCGTTTTTTTGTGTGTATAGTTTCATAAACATGGGTGTTTTTATAAATTCGACTAAAAAAATTGAGGAAAATGCTCCCGCCTGTGAAATGGTCATGCTTATTGCAAAAAATACCATGCAATGCTAATCTCACCTTCAGAAAACCGTGTCGCACGTGCGATACGCATGCAATATTATATCGCAGCGGTGTCGCACGTGCGATACGCATGCGATATTATGCGCAGCGGTGCCGCTATCGTGCAAGTGTGCATAGTTTTCATCGCTTCCTACCAATTCCCACGTACTCAGCATGCCGATGTCGCATTCATATCGTATCGCATATCGCATCGTATTGGCAAAATTTGTTTATACTCGAGCGCACTTGTGCACAAGGGTATATTAATTTTGTTCACATAACGGTTGTTTGTAACAGCCAAACGAATCGAGATAGATATAGACAAATGTATACATAAATGATCAGAATGAATAGAGAAATCGTTTAAGCCATGTCTGTCTGTCCGTCCGTCTGTCCGTCAGTCCGTGTACACGACAACTCGAGCAAAAATTGAGGTATCTCAACGAAATTTGCTATGTACGTTTCTACTTATCCAAGGTAGGTCGGTATTGAAAATGGGCGAAATCGGACTGTAACCACGCCCACTTCCCATATAACGGTAATTTTCAGAAATACAAAAACTGCGATATTTTAGTAACTACTGGAGATTATTCACTCAAAATTGATATTTACAATAAGTTTTAGACAAGAAATAAGAATATTATAAATTTTCGGAAAATGGGCGTAGCCACGCCCACTTATGGTTATATCTTGGTAACCGCTGCACCAATTTCTTCCAAACATTTCTTCCAAACTTGGCACAGTTGTTGGCCTTCGCACTATATACCAAATGGCCGAAAATTTTTAAAATCGGACAATAACCACGCCCACATCCCATATAACGCTAATTTAGAGAAATACAAAATCTTCGATAGATCAGTAAATATTAAAGCTAATTTATTCAAAATTGATGCTTGCAACAGTTCTTAACCAAGAAATACGCTTTTGGAAAATGGGCGTGGCACCGCCCACTTATGATCACATATATGTATCTCGGTAACCGTTCTACCAATTTGTTCCAAACTCGGTATGGTTATTTTGCTTGCCACATAAAAGCAAAACTAAAATTGAGGCCGCTTTTCATATAACGGTAAATTTCAAAACTGCTTGATACTTCAAAATTTCGAAATCTAAGGACTCTAATGTGCTCAAAATTGCCGGGGCGTCCGGCTTACCATGTAGTGGTNCGAGCGCACTTGTGCACAAGGGTATATTAATTTTGTTCACATAACGGTTGTTTGTAACAGCCAAACGAATCGAGATAGACATAGAGAAATGTATACATAAATGATCAGAATGAATAGAGAAATCGTTTAAGCCATGTCTGTCTGTCCGTCCGTCTGTCCGTCAGTCCGTGTACACGACAACTCGAGCAAAAATTGAGGTATCTCAACGAAATTTGCTATGTACGTTTCTACTTATCCAAGGTAGGTCGGTATTGAAAATGGGCGAAATCGGACTGTAACCACGCCCACTTCCCATATAACGGTAATTTTCAGAAATACAAAAACTGCGATATTTTAGTAACTACTGGAGATTATTCACTCAAAATTGATATTTACAATAAGTTTTAGACAAGAAATAAGAATATTATAAATTTTCGGAAAATGGGCGTAGCCACGCCCACTTATGGTTATATCTTGGTAACCGCTGCACCAATTTCTTCCAAACATTTCTTCCAAACTTGGCACAGTTGTTGGCCTTCGCACTATATACCAAATGGCCGAAAATTTTTAAAATCGGACAATAACCACGCCCACATCCCATATAACGCTAATTTAGAGAAATACAAAATCTTCGATAGATCAGTAAATATTAAAGCTAATTTATTCAAAATTGATGCTTGCAACAGTTCTTAACCAAGAAATACGCTTTTGGAAAATGGGCGTGGCACCGCCCACTTATGATCACATATATGTATCTCGGTAACCGTTCTACCAATTTGTTCCAAACTCGGTATGGTTATTTTGCTTGCCACATAAAAGCAAAACTAAAATTGAGGCCGCTTTTCATATAACGGTAAATTTCAAAACTGCTTGATACTTCAAAATTTCGAAATCTAAGGACTCTAATGTGCTCAAAATTGCCGGGGCGTCCGGCTTACCATGTAGTGGTAGCTTTCGGTAAGGTGACAAACATATATTTAATGCGTGCGCCGGGTATTTAATGTTCGGCTCCGCCCGAACTTAGACTTTCTTACTTGTTTAGTTTCACTTTTGTTTCAACATATTTTGATTAAAAGAAAAATATTGTTAAAAATAAAATTAAAAAAACAGGGTTGAAATCTTGAACTTCCTGCCCGTAGTTTGTTTGTAAGTCAAATATGAGTGGCATTGTGCTACTATGATAGCACGGCCGAGTAATCATAGGCAACTTATGTACAGTAGTCGAAAAAATTATAGCCGCACCGAATTTTGACAAGTTTTAAAATAATCTTTTTGTTGTTATTTAATTTTGTTAATATTTAAATTTTATAGTTCATCCGTATAAATACAAGTTTAAAGGCAGAGTCACACGATTGGGTATTTCCTAAAATTTGGTGTAAATCATATCCCAATTGTTTGAACACCCAAAATATTTTTCACTATCCCAACCACGAAAATTAATTTATTGAAGTTTTTCAATAGAACATCGCTGTATTTTACCAATCTTTTGAATGCAAAACAAAATGTCCCACTTTTTTTACCAATAGCCCATAATAAAAATTTTCAAATCTGTACAAATGTACAGTGTATGTGAGTGACACTGCCTTAAAAATTTATGCAATTAAAAAAAAATTCACAAATTTGCGTGAAAATTTCGAGTTTTTTAATTAAATTCTGAGTATGCAGTTTTGTACCCCATTGAATTCTAGTAGAATAAAGTACACGTTTCAAACGGCTAAAAATTTCGATTGGTTTTTTTAAATTTAAAAAGTTCGAAATTTGTACGAAAGTTTGTTGATATTTTTTTAATATTGCACAAATGAGTAGTCCACTTGCAAACAGCGTTATCTAATTTTATAATAGTGAGCCATAATTTAAAAAACGTCTACAACAACAAGTAACATCCAAATTGTATATTTCTCTTTATTGTCTGAAGATTTGGATAAACAAGAGCCTAATTACATTAAAAAACAATATGGCAATGTGGTAGTTTTTGCAAATTTTATATATAAAAATTGAATATAGCGAGTTTTGAAACAGTAACTTATACATAGCTATCTTTCTTTTTGCTTTTCGCGTTCGCTCTTCCATGAAGATTGGTCCGCTTCTTTTTTACGACGCCTTCCACTAGGCACCGAAACTACCACGTTTTCTTGCAGTTTTCTAAGTTCATCAGAAGATGGAGACTTTTGAAAGTGTATAAATCAGTATTATAGCGACTTTTGCAATAGTAGTTAAAATTGTATACTATTTTTTCAGAAAATATAAAGATTTTGTACTGTATTGATAGTAAACGTGAAACTATTTTAAATACTGGTACGTTACTCACCAAAAACTAAAAATCTAAAAAAATTTGCATAGCGCCTTTGCAAGTGGGCTGCTCAAATTTGGAAACATGGATTTCCACGGGCTTTGTTAAAGAACGAACTATATTTTTATTTAAAAATATAACAAAAGTTCAATAACAACAAATATAATACGTTAAAACTTGGCAAAAAGTGGTTCGGTTATAGTAAAATGTCGTTCTGGATTCATTGAGTTTCTTGCAAAACTTGATGAATCGTTAAACGAAAACTTCGATTCTTTTTGCCATTTAACTAGCTTTTCAAAAGCTTTATTTGAAAAACTTAGTGGTATTATTGCTGCAGTAACTCTAATCCCGATATTTTAAAACATCTCTTCATCAGAACATATTTTTATTTATTATATAACATTTTCAATAAAGAGGCATGTACACCTGATCTTAAACATACTAAATGTATATGTATTTTGTAACAGGTACTTTGTATGTATTCCTCCACTCCGGAATTTCAACTTTAGTTGGAAGTTTTTCCTTAAAAGCTTTAAATATGTATCTTGATATTTTTTTTAGTAAATACGTACTAATTTTTTAACCGCTTCTGAAAAAGGGAGTACAGTCGGGTCTACGTAACCAGAACGACCGGAACGAGCACTTTAGCTAGGTGCGAGAAATTTAGCAAATGCACGTAAAAGCATAGAGTGGATATTCGGCTGTGTTGCCGCGATTCTCCAACATCGTGTCAAAGGAGAATACATATTTATGGCTATCACAGAATCCACCGTAGTCCGATTTGCCTTGATTAGTTCGTGCGATTATGACTTATGTTCCGATTATGGATGACAACGGAGCCTCAGTTGGTTTGCCGATGGACAGTGCCACTGAAATGAAAATGTTTTTTATTATGAATAGCAATAATTAAGTTTCATAAAGTTCAAGGTGATACAAATTACAAAAAAAACAACAGTTGGAAAAATAAACAAATTATCTCAATCAACAGCCTTTAGTGTTTTTGCTAATGACATGGCACTATTGCGCTGTAAATAACCAAATTTAGCCGCTGTTGCATTCACACGTGGTATAATAGCTGGTGTCGGCAAGTTGTGGGAATGCCCAGGATATGGCGTTGGTTCAGCTATCGAAATCATTGCACCGACGGCGGAGGGCAGTACTGCTGGTACATATTTACCACAGCAGTGGTTGCGGCGTTTTGTTCTGCAACAATAGCCTGCATTGATGGCATGTCCTATAATGTCGACGAACAAAGATATAAAATTTAAAATGACTAATGGCGTTTTCTTTTCTCAAAAACAATGTTACCGTCTTATGTGGCAACATTGTCAGAGTGCAACATTTTAAAGAAAGAGCACGCAATATGCATGTGAAGATGCTGATAAAAGAACACGGAGACTTGACAGCCCTGGCGCAGGGCAGAATAAATGCAACATTATTTCGGGGAAACAAAACGCTATAACCTTATTCGCGGCTGATTTGGGAGACCACCCTTGGTCACGTCCAGAACGCATTTACCAAGAGGAAATCGATGGCGAACTGACCCGAAAATGTATTAACTGTATGACCATAGGCCGAGAATAGAGAAGGCGATACAACAATAGCCTGGCAGAGGGTCGTGGGTCGGGCCCACACATTGGAAGCCAGGGAAAGAAAACAGGTCAGGCTGTGTTATAAGATCCTCTTACGTACGCGTTCCATAGTGCAGGCACCATCGACGGGTGCGAGTCTGTAACAGCCCTCTGTTAAGTAAGCAGGTGTGAGTCTAAACATGAGTGAAAGTGCAAATGAAATGATTAGCGTTAGTTGGGGAAAGAAGGAGGCGCTAACGAAATCACCGCGAAACGATTCTGACCGAGGAGCCGAGTCACACATCCAAAGGCGGATGACTTAGCTGGGGGCTTCGAAGGCCAGGCAAAATCAGAGTTAAGTTACCATCGGAAGCTTAAAGTTATAAAAGTGCGCGCCGCGGAAAACTTCCCAGTTATATATATATAAAATAAATAAATTTATATATATATATATATATTATATATAGAGGTGATCGTGGCTACAGCGGTATTAATAGCGGTCGAGAATTCTCTAGCCCAAACCAGCATTCCCGGCATCAGATAGCTATGGAACAAATGTTAAACTTCTTTTTATCGTAATAATATACGTGAGCACATATCTACATAATTGCCGGCAAGTGCGACAAATGTAGGTCTGCACGCACAATGTTAAATTTTGACAGAAGCGACTTAAATGACTTTAGATAGGGTTGAGAGTTCATAAATTTCTAAAAATAAAAAATGGTGTATAAGGCCTAGTTTGAAGGGGCATTTTAAACCACGCGTATGAATCATTAGTTGGTGAGGTATTGAAAGGTTATTTTGAAAGAGACATAAATCGAGATAAGTCGTTTCATCAAACATTAACAGATGTATGTATGTGTCCATATAGGTAGATCGTAGCGGCATATGCGTATGCATATAACATGTCCTATGTACACTTGTCCATTTGGAGGAACTTATGTACACGCGTATTTACATATGTATGTGAAATTCGGTTGCAGGTATTGCTGGCAGGTAGCGGAGCTAGCATGAGGTTTGCGCGGGCAAAGTCCCACCGGTTATAGAACGTGAGGATACATGCAGACCTATCGATGTACCGCCATGTCCGTACATGAACATATGTGAAGTACATAAGGTTGGAATTTAGACCAGAACTAAAACTTGGTGCGCAAAGGACAGGTATAAATCCGCGCTGAGCGGGAGAGTCATAGCTCGGCGACAGGCTCAGAGCTCATCGAAAGCGCGTTAGAAGGCAGTTGGGAGAGGATAGGCGAAATCAACGAGAACCGACTCGCTAGGAAAGGAAACGAGTTACACACCTGGAAGTGTTGCCGGCTTAACCAAAAGGACCCGGTCTGATTGAGGTTCCACGTGACTGGAAGAAAAATAAGGTCTACAAGGACATTTCTGGACCTTGTGGTGGGCGACGAGGTGCATCTACGGGCGACGAAGGCAGCAGAGTGGACCAATTTATGATAATTTTTTCATGCCATTTTCAACCGTTCCGCACTACTATAATTTCTTTTGCTATTTTTTATTAATTTTAATTTATCTTAATTTTTTTATATTTGAGGAATTTCTATTTGGATTTTTTTAGAACTTTAAATTTCATTGAATTGAAATACTTCAAATTTAAACTTTTTTATAATCTTTTTTTTTCTCATAAGAATTGATATCTGTAGGCCACTCGTAAATTTTTCTTTCCAAAACTCATTAAATAGTATAATCTATACCATATATAATATTAAAGCCCAAAAAAACGTGAGAGCAAAACGGCCGATATACTGGGTCAATTTCTATGATTCAAGTTTAAAAATGACATATTTCTACCACAGTAGGACATAGTGGTATTTTTAAAATGAAATTTTAATAATAAGTATGTTTAATTAAAGTATTAAGTTGATCAACAGTACCACGCATTGCTAGACCGTTTGCCATTCACGCGTTTTTGTTTAGAGAGCATCAACAAATCACATACATATTTCTCTCTATTCTCTTCTCTTTTTATAATCAGCTAGCACAGCACAAAAATAAAAAAAAAACCTTTGCCAGCTTCAGGCGTGCGCAAAGCGAAATTTATTTACAAGCAGCGCTGCGCCCAAAGCTAAATTTATGTATGTACAAGCAGCGCTGCGTTCAAAACAAACAAATACTGTACATCGTGTATTTCGTTTGGCAAATGTTTTTTTTTTTTTTTTACTTCAAAATGCTGCTTGCTGCAATATCGGCACATGCTCACTGTAACCTCTTGGTGTGGCATACATACATGCAGTGATCTTCAGCATTTCCTTTATTTCATAAGTTGCCGCTGCGCAGCAGAAACCTAATTTTACATCGCTGTAGTAGCATGCAGAATAAATAACGCAAAGAAATGTATGTTTCGCTTCATGCAAATTCTGCAGAAAAAAAACTCAACAATGTTAGTTCAACAGATCAACATTCAATCAATCCGATTAGATTTTAATACAGTATATTTTGCTTAGCTGCACATCCTTCCTTGCACGAAAAACTTGTGCACCTAACCGAAAAAGGCACTTAAGCGAATTTTTTTTACTACTTCAATGAGGAAGGTATCCGAATCCCTATGAAACCAAATAATGGAGAAGCACTTATCACGGAGAGAATAATGCAAGCGAAATTTCTTTTCGAATGGTATCTTATTATCTATATAACTAGAAAAATTTATAGCCATTTACGTTCTTCTGCGATATGAGTAAAATAAATAAAAGCTTGTAAAATTAGGTAATTGTAGGCCAGTGCAGGTAAACGTAATACTTTCTTTGATAATTGATACTAGTTGCACAATCTTTAAGGCAGCTATCGCCAATGTGCAGGTATGTTGAATGCATCTATCGGAGCAGTTTCCTTATAAATGTTAAAAATAATGTCTCAGATGCGTATTTTGGGGTAGGTATCTTAAATGTGCACTTAAGCATAAAGGCAGCAAAGCAAAATATACTGTACATGCATACATATGTACATAAGTATGTTCAAATTAGAATTGATATTGTAAAGAAATTTAGCACTGCTTTTTATGGGAATCCTGCCTCTGTCTAGCCGAATTCAATGCTGTAGTGTCATGCACAAACAACAGCAAATCAATGATGTACATAAGTATGTACAAATGTCTATTTGTTGGGCTTCATAGGAATTCGGTACATTGTTTTCGCGAACTTGATAAATTAACAAGTGCGTTAAAGGCTGAGCGCTGCGCGTAGAGCGAAATTTATGTACAAGCAGCGTCTGTTTCGCTTCTTGCAAATTCTGCACAAAACAAAACTCAACTATGTTAGTTCAACAGATCAACATTCAATCAATTGAGTTAGACTTCAAAACATGCATACATATGTACATAAGTATGTTCAAATTAGAATTGATATGGTAATGTAATTTAGCCCTGTTTTTTATGGGAATCCTGCCTCTGTCTAGCCGAATTCCATTTTTCCAACGCTTTAGTGGCATGCACAAACAACAGCAAATCAATGATGTACATATGTATGTCTACTTGTTGGGCTTCATGGGAATTCGACACATTGTTAGCGCGATGTTGATAAAATAGCAAGTGCGTTAAAGGCTGAGTTTTTTTTGGCTTATACAAAGTGGAATTTCGTTACTAAATAAAAAAATCTTTAAAATAACAGAATAGTGCGAAGTGTTTAAAAATGCCTAAAGTTAAAAGAAATTGGTCAAGACAAACGAGAGCCGCAAGGGCAATGGCCCGTAATCGGAGAATAGTATCGGCGGCGCGATTGCAGTAGTTCTCTTTGCAATCACCGTTGATGACGCTGTGCTTGTAATTTATAGTCTGAAAAGAAAGAAAATTGCATTAATAAAATGGTAAACACATCAAATCAATAAATTTCAATCGGGCATGTGCTGCAGATCGTACGATTTGAAATCGGTGCCATTTACAAAATTCATTTTGGAGAATTCTTAACAAAACGGAAAAAATTTGACTCTAAATGGAAGAACATGACGTCCTTTTCTGTTTCTATCAGTTTTTATTTGAAATATTTATTACTTGCATTACTTATATTCAAAAATATTTTGCAAATCGCATCGATTTCAAATCGTACGATTTGCAGCACATGCTCGTCTAATATTGTGTACAAATACAAGTGAGATATCCTAGCAATAGACGTCATCATGAGCCACAGCTGCGATCATCTGGTTATCAGAGCTGCTTATTTTGATCAAAACACTAATATTTTGACCTGAGTTGCATTAAATAGATTTTTAAAACTTTTAAAAATACTGCAGAATACAACAATGTACTTGAGTTTGTTTGAATCTTCGTTAGCCTATTCGTGTGCAGGCTGGAAAAATTGCGAAAAATGTCGTCCGAATGGTAATTTTGCTTCGATTTTTCTTTTATTTATAGTTAAATAAATTGAAATTAGTTATTTTACAGAAATTACCAATGAGGCAGACGGAAACTATTAATAGGCTACACATAAGGAGGAGTTAATACCATTATCCGTAATGAAATGTTGTGATAGTGATTTTTTCTTAAATTTCTATATTTTCTCTTTTCATTCATTTCTTACTTAATTTCATTTTCTTACATTCAGATATTGGTATTCCTATTCCCCTTGTACTTCTGCAGAAGTAATTTTTCTCATATAGCTTTTGGATTTTTAGCAACAAATATTGCACATTTTATTTAAAGATTCTGATAAAAAAAGCTTAAAAACAAAATCATCAAGCTTGTTTTTTTAAGTGCTTTTCGGTAATCACATCCTTTGCCGTTTTTCTCTCTGAAAACCCGAATGGTCTCCAGTCAAAAATAGTCATTAATTAACCCGTATGCATCGGAAATTTTTTGTGACACAAAGTACGTTGTGCATCAATTTGATACATATGGAAAAAGGCCCTAGTATTCAATGAAATGTTTTTATTTTTTATTAATGACCAACGTTTATTCATTTTCTGATAATAAAAATAAAAATGCTTGAAAGGTCTATACGCCTTTGTCGCAAAAAACCAATTCAAAACATTACCTATTTTGTCTTAATATTTTAATATGTTTTCGAAATTCACATCAATTTGATACAAACGATGGATGCGGGTTAAAAGTGTGAAAGTTAGTGACTTGAGATGAGACAGGATTATTGAATACCATCATAATTCTCAGATAATGTTTATATTAACAACCGTCTTCTAACANATGCTTGAAAGGTCTATACGCCTTTGTCGCAAAAAACCAATTCAAAACATCATCAAGTGCTTGTTTATAGTAAAATTGTTTCATTTTACATATTTTGAAGGAAACGATGGNATTTTCGTAATTCGTAATTCGTAGCTACGTTACGAAAAACGAAAAATCTACATGCTGCAACCCTTGCGGAAACATGTGCAGCATTGCTAGCTATCAGTTGTTTTTCGAAGACTGCTGAATGAAAGAAAACAAAGTGAAAAGGAATTAAAAAAACACTCATCAAGTGCTTGTTTATAGTAAAATTGTTTCATTTTACATATTTTGAAGGAAACGATGAATTCCATGGGCGCATCTATCACAGCTTCTGGTTGAATTGTTCAACCACAAGCCAGAACTCCTATGCATGAAGAACTGGTTCTCAATCCAGTTAATGCAATAACAGCTTCTTCCAAGCCAATGAAAACATGCACTTCGTTAGGTCCACCACCTGCTTCCCTCTGCCTTCGGCCGCGCTTGGAGATTTTAACGTTTACTAAGTAGAATTCTCATTTCTGTTGCCGGAGAAGAGGGGCTTCCGAATGTCAAAGGCATACAACATTTATTGTGCATATAACTCCGGCTACGCCATCCACCTTTTTTTCCGCAGAACCCACATCGAAATTACAAAACAGTGCATAGTGCGAACCGAATTTATTAATAAACTAATGCTCGGAAATTTTAAACATTTCTTTTAAATAAAAGTTTAATCCTTTGATTACATGTATATGTTAAAGTTTTCATATGCGGGTTATGCGTTTGGATACAACAACCGAAAATCATTTTACAAATTACTAGACTGGAGCCAAGATTCTCCATGAGGGGCAACAAACATCCTCTTTTGTTCGTTTATATAAATCAGTGGATAAAAATATACGTATATGCGAAATACAAATTTATTATTTAAAAGAACACTTATATCTCCTGCAGCAACACATCGATTCACATCTTTTATCTTGCTTCCGACACAGAATGGGTTTCGTACAAAATTACGGAAAAAAGCTGTCAATTTCTTACTCATTCGTTTTTAGACATGCCATTGTTATGAGTTTCGAAAGTTCGAACACACGATTCGGATTGCAGCATACTATTTCTACGATTCGTAGCAAAATCCGAATACGAAACATTTGCAGAATAGGGGTGAAAGACACAACCTAAGCTCATCACTCTATGATTTCTACTGCTCCTCAAAGTTTGCTGCTGTAACAAACATGCCGCTACAACCAGTGTTGCCACTATTGGTCTTTTCCGACCAAATTTGGTCGCTTCATTTTCATTTGGTAGGTTGGTAGGCAAAGTAAGATTTTGGTCGGATAGTTAAATTAAGTTTTGAAATTCTTAATTATAAAAAAAACTTCAAACATCATTTCGCATATAAATATTTGCCAATTGTACATTTTAAACATTTGCCAATCCTGCCTTTAAAAATAAGAAACCTATTTGGTATGGCCACTGATGGAGCCAATGTCATGGCTGGAGACTTAGGCGGGCTGAAAACATTATTGAGTGCAGAAACCGATTTATTTTATATAAAGTGCACATGCCACTCACTTCAGCTTTGCTCAAGCTACGCTTGTAAAAAAAATTGCCGAAAAGCATTGAGACCAGGGATGTTGCGAATGAGGAATTTTAGACATCCGCGGATGCGAATGCTGATGCGGATGTTTAAAAGCTAACATCCGCGGATGCGAATGCGGATGTCAAATACAGTGAAAGCTCCAATATGCACACACCGATGGTCACCTTTTTTGTCCGCCTATGAGAGATGTCCGCTTATAGAAATTTCGTAAAAAATAAAATAAAAATTCATACTTAAAAAATTTAAATTGCGGGTTTCTAAATTAAAGTAATATTTATTCTTCAATAGACAGAAACAGGGTGAATTAAAAATAAATTCAAACTTATTGCGTTTTCTTTTCTACCGACAAATCTCATTGTCCATTGGCAACGAAAAGGCAACACTTTCTAAAAAAGAATATTTTTGAATATGGGCTATGATCTTGTGTCTTATACATATGTAGAAGCGCTAGAGACAACATTTGACTGAAAAACAAAACAAAATTGATCGCTTGTTAAAGCTTCGCATCCGCTTATGGGAAAGTTTTTTTCATAACTGGACATTTTCGAGTGTCGGCGTCGGTTTATCGGAAAGTCCGTGTATGGGAGAGCATTTTGTATGAAAAAAAACCAAAAATTGTTCGTTCCCAAGAATGTGTCCGCTTATTAGAGCGTCCGTCTATGCGACCTTTCACTGTATTTTAAGAAATATTTTTTGGTGAGTACATTAGGTGATTTAGGTAAAAAAAATGGAAAATTTAGTAATTTTTTTTTAATATATTTTTTTGATATATTTTTTTATTTAGTACTTAAATTAAAAAATTGGAACATTGTATTTTGCTGCCTTTTCGGGTTACAGCCTGTTTCCTAACGGGTCGTAAATCAAACCTGCGCCATTAAATAACTACTCGCTCGAGGCGAAAAACTTGAAAAACTTGAAACTTAACAAAATTGTAAATTCTTTTCGATTGACGCTGCACCAGTTGAGAGGACTTCAGTTTTTTTTGCGGTTCAATAATTAGAGAATTGCATTGCTGTTTAAACACCGTTGTGTTCCAATTTGGAGAACCAATTCTTTTGGTTGTTTCAGAATTTGGAGAACCTGTTACGACATCAGCGTTTTTCGATTTTAGTTTTTGTAATTCATTTTTAATCCTGTCGTCTGTGACTGGTTTGAAAAATGTGTGCTTATAGCGTCGCGACGTTGTGAATAGATGGAAATGGCTAATAAATTGTTATTTTGTAGGAATGAAAATTTCGAAGAAAATTCTGTTTTGAAAGTCGTGGCTGCCAGCAGAATTTGTTTAAAATATTGTTATTTTGTTAAAAAGGTACCCCGTTTTTTATAATGATTTCAATTATTGGAATCACGGACGATAAAGGTCTCAGATTTGCATAATTCCCGGGTGACCTCTTGGAAAGGTTCACCTGTAATGAACAGCTTGTAACTAGTTTTTTTTATTAGTTAGCTGGGCTTGGCTTTTCCAAGTTTCAGCCAGTCACAATTAATTACTCACCGCTGTCGGTACCATGAGCCATTAAATCCGTTTTGTTGTTCCATTCCGTGCGCTCAATGTGTTTTGATATATTTTTTGGGGCACTTGCACATCATTCGCATTCGCAAAAGCGCCGCATTGATTATTGCGAATGCGAATGCGAATGTTAAAATTTATGCGGAAGTTCCGCGGTTGCGAATATTCGCAACAACCCTGATTTAGACACTGTGCCGCAACATACATAGTTTCTTTTCGCACAGTCCGAAGAGGATACATGAACTGAAGGAATTTCAGGACTACTAACCTTTTCTACTGGTACATGGGCGTCGCTACTTAGAGGCAGGCCAGGGCAAAAAATGGCGGTGATTTTTTTTAAATTTTGTTGCTAACGGTCTCCCGCATTTTGTTTCATAACAAATTCATGCTTATATGGAAAAAATGTAAAAATCCGTCACCCAAAAAAAAAAAATTCACGGAAATCAACGGGATTTTTCGCCGTTTGAGACTTGCACTTGATAAGACTAAAATTGCATACCCAAAAATGTTCTAAAGAATCAATTTAAAAAGTTGAATTTTTGATGAAAATTTGTGCAATTTTTTCCCCCTAAAATTTGTAAAAAGTTTGTGACTGTGATTTATGTGGTTTTTGTTTAAGCTTAAACGGTATTTTTATAAAAGAATAACAAAAAAAATTATCTCGAAACACATTACGAATATCAAAAAAAAAAATCAACACGTATTCATTTGTTTGAGTCACGTATAACTAGGTACCTAGCTTTTCTCTCTGACGTCAGGATTTTTTTTTAAGGACTTTGGAATTTAAAAAATATGATTCTTTCAAAAAATTTCAAAAAAAATCAGTGCAATGTAGTGTAAAGATAAGGGTATCAGATATAAGAAAAAATTCTGTAGAAAAAATGTTTTGGTGCATAAGGACGAATGGGTATGGAAAAGTCCTTTAAAAATTGTATCCTTAAAAATCCTTGAAAATTTGCAATATTTATTTTTGAAAAAATTATTCTTTGGAGACGTATATACATATGTACATACGACCACATCATCGAATTTCGTCCTGCAAACTTTATTAACTTGAAAAGATAAAATTTATTAAGGGCGCATTTTCAATACCTATTCGTTCTTCTAAACCAAAAAACTTTATTTTGTTTATAAATTCAACATTGCACTGATTTTATTAAATAATTTGAATTAAAGTCCTTTGAAAAAGAATCCTGACATCAGAGTGAAAAACTAAAAACCCAGTTTTACTGTATTTGGCCCATAGTTTCGTGAGTTTCGTTTCTTTCGTGTGTTCTGAAATTTTTTTGTTTTTGTGGCACAGTGTTATTTATAGTTTTGAAATACATTTCATGAAAGCAAAAAATAAAAATAGTTGACATCACTTTCTTTTTTAAACACCAGGGATATCACTGACCATGACGCAAACCTCAAAGCTTTACAAATTCATTGATGTGATTTTTGAAATGAACGATGCAAAATTAGCCGGTATCCATATTTTAAAATTTTTAGAATCAGTGGTTGAAATTTTATATTTTATTTATTTTTTTATTTTAAAGGGTTAAGAAAGCTTTAGTTTAATAGTGTGATACTAAATGCCTTTCGCCATAAACGGCGCCAATTTTCTGTGTAATCAACTCTCTAGCAGAGGTACCAAAACTTTTTCCCCCGTAGACCCCTTTCAAAACCTTACTGGTTTCGGTGGACCCCTAGCTGCTACGTGTCGTAACATATTCCCAAAGCTCGTCAAAAATGTAAAGACTAGATCTAACGATGTAAATTTGCATCGCGGGTGAGTTCCAAAACTAAATTAGAAGTGGTAAAAATAAAAATAAAATATTTTATCGTGTTCTCTTTATTAAAACAATGTAATTACACACTTGCAAGTTTTAAAAAACAGAGCTCGTAAAGCGATCAAAGTGCTCTCTAGCTCTGAGGAGTTATATTTTTCAAGGGAACTCCGAGCGCTAGCGTTATTTACATTCTCTTTAGCAAAACCTCCCCCCTCACATGTTTGGCTCACTCATGAATTTGCATGTGGCGTATTGGTAAAATAGTTTATTTGTGTTGATGGCATCATTTTTATTTTTATCACTCCGAGTTTTAAAGTGACGAGAATGCCTGGTTTGAGCCAGTTCTGGCCACATGGTTAGATGGTTAGATGTCTCATTACCAACTTCCGAGTGACCTGGTACCCAGAGTAAAGCAAGCTCGTTATGTTTACCAACATAAAATAATAACATAAGTTGAGACTTGCATCGCCGAATTAGTTAGGAAGTACTTAGATAGAGGGCTGGCCAATGCCTTAAGTGCATCCTGGCTGCCACTTCAGATATGCAAACTCCTTCCTCTCTACATATTTTACACCACGTAGGTCATGGCTTTGAGGATTGCATTCCCCAAGATACAAGGGAAGCTTATCCCCATTAGCTTCGAAAATGACCCCACATCCCGACCCAGAGTCAGTTGTGGAGCCATCAGCGAAGACTTGACAATGTGTGACTCCTCCGGGTACAGTGCTGGAATTAAACCGGCATTCAGCTCCAGGGAACTCATCATTATAGAACCTCTTCAAGGTAATGGTGGCGTACTATCCTATAGCATTGAAAATACACAAGTGCTCAAATCTCTGCCGCCAGCATTTTTCGCCGCAGCCCACTCAGTGTTATAAGAATATCCGTTTCTTGGAACGAATTTCCGTCATCCCTTGTCAAATTTGGTTTGGAGACAAACCGGTTTCGGCGTTGTGCCATCTTCAGTGTCATTTTTCGTTCGAACGAAATACGTACGACAAGGGATGACGGAAATTCGTTCCAAAATACATCATACACCCACCCTGTCGGAAACAACAATAACCAAAAAGGAAATATCCGTTTCTTTCTAGTCTGAAGTGGCCTTTAAGGCTTCCCTACGTATGAAGACATAAAGTGACGGTAAGTGCAGCAGTGCGTCAAGAGCACACCACTCAAAAAAATTAAAGTTAAATAAAGAGGCTATCAAGCAACCATTTTTGTTTTTTTGCTATCGATAAATTTTCGTGGACCCCCATATTTTTTTCACGCCAACGTAGACCCCCGTCGAGTCTCCCGTGGACCCCTGGGGGTCTACCTGGACTACTTTGGGAATCACTGCTGTAGCAGTACAAGTTAATTGTTATTAAATAAATCTTCAACTAAATACTTTTAATTCAATTTCTTAATTTTAGTAAGTATTTCTTTACTGAATACACCCGAGTTTCGGGGGTTTCTACTAGTTTTAATAAATTGTCAGTTTAATTTCTTATAAAATTTACCTTTAGGTGTTTGCAACTTAAACATACATCGAAACTTTGTTTTAGAGAATCAATTTGAAATAATTGCAGAAACGATTAACCGATTTGCTGTGCAACCGAGACGTCTGCTTTTTAAATAATTTTTGTAAAACAAATCGGCAAGTAAACCCAGAAACTTGGATGTGTAAAAATGAAAATTTTTTGAAATCAAGATTGAATTTTTTTACGAAACTTAACTCTGCAATCATGTAATTTAAATATGTGGTTTCCATGCACGCATGGGGTTCTGGGTTTTGGTATAACATGGACATTCACAGCTTAATCAAGTCAACCCAATAACTCAATTGATAAATTTGCACATTCATGTTTCTGGCGTAAGGGCGACAATATGTATTTACATCACATTTATTAATTTTTTATACGCCTGTGATAGATATCTTCGTAGTAAAAAAATAGTAGTCATATTTCGACACCTGAGTGGAAGATCGACCTATCTCAGCAGCCAGTTCGAAAACGCCCTATATGAGAAAACCTTTCAAGAACGCCCTACTTCAGAATTTGATTGAAGAACGCCATATTTCTCGGATCTACGGGGGGGGGGGAATGGGGGAAATTTCCGCCGCCCCCCCCAAATCCGATCCAGTCGATGATTTTGTTTCCATTTTTGTAAAGTTGCTTACAAAACTTACGAATGCTATAAATATTGCTTACATTTTTTTAAGATTTACAGATTTGGTGTCTCCAAACTAAAACAAAAAGCGGCAAAACCGCACAATGCGCCAAACTCAACAACAAATTTAGTGCTAATAGAACCAAGTTGGCAACAGCAGCCTCCCGTTGGTGCTGCAAAGTAATGCTTTTGCTGGTGCTGTCACTATTTTCTTTTCAAGACCAAAGCAAGAACAAAAGCATTGCATAACAACCAGAGTTCAAAAACAAACGAAGCATTTCACGAATGACCAGAACCAGTACCTTTGCAAAGCAAAAGATTGCAAACAAAACGATTTGTATTTTCTTACACATGAAGAGCGTATACCAGCTATGCCCACGTATATTCACGTATGTATGTACATATGTATGTATACCGAACGCAACAATGACAGTAATTTCAAAACCATATAACCTTTTATTTTTCGTGTTCAGTTGTATTTTATCTAAATGCTGTGCGGTCAATTTGTTCAAAAATAATTATTGTTCATCGTTGCTGATCCTGAGGTGCTCAATGCTTGGAATATATTACTTGTTAAAGCGTTTGTAAATATATAGAAAATGGTAAGTACATACATATGTACATACATAACATGTGCTTGCAAGCCTCAGGAATTTCATATTTCGCACTGCTTTGGCAACAAATAATTCAAAGTTCAAATTCAAAGCCATGAAATAATATTTTTACGAGTGGTGAGCTGTGTTGTTGTAACGATTGCGTTAGTGCATGAAAAATAGAATCAACATTTTATTCTTGCATTCTGTAGTGAAATTAAATGAAAAATAACTTCTGATGAAGGAATTTTCATGGAATTCGTTTTTCAGTCTCACCGGCAGCCTTCGATTTCAACTTTTTTTCAACCTCTCAAGAAAAAAAAAGTAGAAGAGGTTTCTTTAGATCAAACGAATCATGCTGACGAAAATCAACTTTCGGATACTTCTTCAGAAAGTAATACTACATTAGGACAAGAAGCTCAGAGTTCATCCGTAACCGACTTAATCAGCGCTAGCTCATCGTATTCTATAGGCGCAAGTAATAACTTAGTTATGTCAGAATTCTCAAGCGACATAGGTCATTTTATCGGACCGAAGATAAGCGATAGGGTGAAGCGAGAACTCTTGGAGAAGCCTTGGATACCATCGAATAATTACACATTTCCTTTCTCCAGGAGAACAGTTTCAGGCAAAGAGATAAAACATTATGTGGCGCATAAACATTTAGCTGATTACAGGGAATGGCTCGTTTTTTCTGATGCAAAAAAAGGGCTCTATTGTAAATACTGCCCATGGTTTACGATGCACAATGTAGGAGGTTACCAAAATAATACACCCTTAGGTGTACTCGTTTCGCAACCCTTGGTTAACTTCAAGAAACTAGTCGGCAAGTCGGGAGATCTTGAAAACCATTCTCAACATATTTACCACAAGAATGCAATAGCTGCAGCCAAGGATTTTCTGAAGAATTATCACAATCCCCAATTCAAAGTCCACAATATCTTAAATGATGATTATCTATCTAAACGTCTAGAGAACAGAAAATTTCTGAAGTCCATTGTAAGAGCAGTTATTTTTCTGGGAAGGCAAAACATAGCATTTCGTGGGACAGGTGATGACGGGCCACTTCTAGCAGAATCAGTTCATGTACGAAATGAAGGAAACTTTCGTGAACTGCTGAAATATCAAATTGAATCAGGAGATACAACACTAGAAAATGGTCTAAAAATTGCTTCATCAGTCGCGACTTATATCAGTAAAACAACCCAAGATAAACTTATTGATTGTTGCAGAGTTGACATTCAAGAAAAAATTGTCCGACGTGTAACTGATGCGGAATTCTACTCCATAGAATTTGATGAAACTTCAGATTTATCAGGAAAAGCACAGGTAACTAATTTTCTAGATATTTCTAACAGTTAAAAATGTGTCTATTAACTCATATTTTCGTCGCTTTTCCTGCGCCTTCACTAAATGTCCAGATAAGTCTAATACTTCGGTATATCGACGTTTCTTCTAGAAGACCTTGTGTGAGGGAATATTTCGTAGATTTCATAGATGCTTTTGGCGAAATGTCCAAAGAAGTTAATAAGGAGGGTTGTAATGTTGATGAAGTGGGTGAAGATGTTGATAGAGAGGGTGAAGATAAGGAAGACGACGTAGAATTATCACTGACCGGGGTTGCTCTAGGAAACATTGTTTTGAAGGCAATGAAGAAACTAAATTTGAATTTAGAAAACTGTATCTCGATAGGGGCTGATGCGTGTGCCGTCAATATTTCGGAAAAATGTGGAGCAGTCAATGAAATCAAAAAAGAAGCAAAAAACGCTGCTATGGTACTGTGCATGTCCCACAAGCTCAACAGCAGTCTCATGAAATCTTCTAATATTCAGTTAATTCAGAAAGTTTCCAACATAATACGAGAGGTAACAAAATTCTTCCAGAACGCAAATCCTAAACGTTCAACAGCATTATCAAAAATACTTGGACACAAACTTAAGAGTTTATGCGATACAAGATGGGTCGAGCGACATGACTCTGTACTCCAGTTCGTCGCAGACTTTCCAAGGATTATCGAGGCGTTGAATAAAGTATGTAAGTGGAACAACAGGGAAACGGCTGGTAAAGCAACAGTACTTATCGCTGCTCTGAGCTCGTTCGACTTCGTTATTGGGCTTTTTTGCTTAAGTGATGTTTTATCTTTGACACGCCCCCTTAGTGTATCCCTTCAAAAAGGCGACATGGATTTTGCAAACCCCTCCCAAAAAATTGAATCTCTAATTTCAGTTTTGGCAGATCAAAGGCAAGAGGTCGAAGAAAAGTTCAAGCAAATATTTACAGATGCAACGAAATTGGCAGAAGAATTAAACATAGAAGTAAAGAAACCAAGAACAACTGGTAGGCAAGTGAGACGTGAAAATTACGACACATCTAATTGTGAGGATTTCTTCCGAGTCTCCATGTACATTCCTCTTCTGGAAAATATTATAGAAGACTTGAAAACTCGATTTTCTCAGGAAATCCTGGAGGGCTTTCAATTATGTTCATTGCTCCCGAAGAATATTAAGGATTTGACATCGAATGAAATTACACATTTAATTAATTGTTTGATACAACGATTCTGCAATCTTTTGAAGGAAGCAGAAAAACTTCTTTACCTTAGACTTAAAGGAGAAATGACCCACTGGCAATACTTTTGGAAACAGAAGACAACCAACATTTCTAAGGAAAACTCTGAAATACCGCTAACTGCATTGGAAACTTTAGAACTTTGTGACAAGATGTTTATCCAACCATTCACGCTTTGCTCAGAATTCTATGTACAATGTGTGTCACCAATGCAAGCGCCGAGCGTTCTTTTTCAACACTACGTCGTCTGAAAACTTGGCTCAGAACGGCCATGCTTCAACAAAGATTGGTCGGCCTATCACTACTTAATATTCATCATGACATCGAAGTGAAACCAGAAGATATCATCGAACGGTTCGCGAATCTGGGAGCACACAGAATAGTTCTGTAATTCGTGTAATGGTAAACTTCTGCAGTGTACATGCAACACAATACACAAATGTACATATTCGTATGTACCAAAATTTTATTTCTCCGTATATTATTATATGACTCAAAACATATGATTTATAAAAATATAATTCATTTACAAATAATATATAATATAATAAAATAAAATGTCTATCATACCTGAATGTAAAAAATTTTTGATTCCCCCCCCCCCCCCCCAAAAAAAAATCGAGCCCGCGATCCGGCCCTGGGGGGGGGGAGATAGAGGGTTCTTGAAAAGTTTTCTGAAATAGGGCGTTTTCGAACTGGCTGCCGAGATACGCCGATCTTCCACTTAGGTGTCGATTTCCTGTTAATATTCCTCTATTTGCATGAAAACAAGTCAAAAAATTTAAGTTTAGTAATCCACTCTACTCACTAAACTAAATTTATATTTGGCTATTCATTAAGATTGTCTTTTCAAATGGAACCATTTAGTTTACATATATGTATTAGTAAGGATTATACAATCAACTACATTAAAATTTTGAAATAAAATTTTCGAGGTATTTTTTTATATAAACATTAATATCATAAAAATTAAATGACATAAAAACATATTTTCTTTTAAAAACAGTAATATCTACAAATTAAAGGCAAATTAATTAAAAAAAAACATATTAAATTAAAGAAGAGAAGAAAACAATTTAAAAAAGAAAACGAATCGACACCTGATTGAAAGATCGACCTACTTATCTCGGCAGACAGTTCTAAAACGCCCTATCTCAGAAAACTTCAAAAACGCCTTATCGCAGAACATTTCAATACATTTTCATTAGAGATAGGGCGTTTCTGGACCGAGTTCTGAGATATGGCATTCTTCAACCAAATATTGGGATAGGGTGTTTTGTGTTTTTCAATAAAATTCTGAAATAGGGCGTTTTTGAACTGGCAGCCGAGATAGGTCGATCTTCCACTCAGGTGTCGAAATATTCGCTGCACAGATCCTAGTTTTAAATGTTACTAATATAACGGATATTAATGGCGAACTCTCTTTTCTAATAATTCTAGAAACCAGTTTTAACTTTAAAAATTATTTATTTTAGGTAAATGTCTATGTCCAAATGAAGACCTAGCACTAGAAAAATTTCATTGTTGGTTTATGACTGGTGTTACCCACTGGCTCGGCATTTCAATTGTTAAGGCATTAAATCGAATTGATAAAGCCATTGAGTTGGACCGATTGCAAGCTGTCGATGACACAGTGAAATATAGTTCATCTGCAGTGGATACTCTTGCGATATTTTATCAAATAAAGACATTCTGGCAGCAACTAGATTGGCCAGATGTGGAAGGATCATATACCTTTGTAGCAAAAATTATAGACGTAAGTATAATTCCATAATTGTACATTAAGCCCAGTCAAGTTAGCTCAATAAATCCCACATCTGTAAAAAAAACTTGATCAACGCAAAAGGTCACATAAATAAGCTTTTTTTGCAAATTTCAGCCAAACGGTTAGGTTTATCCTAAACATAGGTTAGACAAAAAAGTAGATTATGCTATTACATATCTTAAAAAACTGTTATGACACTTTTGTTCCTAAGAACTACAGTATATTTTGCTTTGAATTTTCTTTACTACTTCAATGATAAAAGTATCCGAATCCTTATGAAACCAAATAATGGAGGAGCACTTGACACGTAGAAATTACTGCAAGCCAAATTTTTCCGAATGATATCTAATAATCTATATAACTACATAAAATGAAAGCCGTTTTCGTTGTTCTTCAAGATGAGCAAAACAAATAAAAGCTTGTAAAATTAGGGTAAGTGTAGAGCCAGTCCAGGTAAACGTAATACTTCCTTTGATAATTGATAATAGTTGCAAATTTTTAAGGCAAGTATTGCTAATGTGCAGGTATGTTGAATGTGTATCGGAGCAGTTTCCTTATAACTGTTTAAAATAATGCCGCTTATGCGCATTTTGGGGTAAATAGGTATCTTAAATGTGCACTTAAGCACAAAGACAGCAAAGCAAAATATACTGTTGTACCATATCTGAGATATAGCGATTAAAAAATTGTGGTCTTGAGGTAGTATACTGGCGCAATTTTTAATCATGGTTTCACCGGTAGGCCCACTGCACGGATTACACTGTGCGGCAAAATCAACTTTTTTTCTGGGTATTGGACCAAACCAATTGTTTTAGAGATTGTTTCATAGGTGAAACAGTTATTTCTCCGTTTTACGAAGTTAGCCTCCGAAATCGCGATATGACCTTCGAAGTTCGAAATAGGACCTTTGGTAAAAAATGATATTTAATTATTGCATGTAAATAACTAAAAACCTATGGTATATAAGCTTTTTTGTGCAGATTCATATTACAGGTGCTGTAAGGGGTCAAAGGTCGGGTCTTCGAAAAATTAAAAACCTTATATTTCAAACAGTTTTGAACTGATCTATATCGATGTAAAGGTGATTAAGTCCCTTTCTTCCGATATGCATATTTGTATACTTCGTGTATAAAAATTTTAGAAAAACCACATTCAAATTAAAAAATACCCTTTTTTATAAAGAAAAATATTTAAACAAAAAAATTACTATTTTTTTTTAAGTTGTATCGTTGTTAAGATGATTAAATACCCTTTCATTTGATATGCATATTTGTATACTTCGTATATAAAAATTTGAGAAAAATCACATTTAAAGGAAAAAACCCCCTTTTTACCTTCCTTTTATTAACTCGGGATGTAACTATGTAATATTGATGCGCCTAAAAGATGCAGCGATTTCTATTCTCAAGGTACATAGCTGATGACAGTACGAATGGCAATTATAATAGGTATGTTCTAGTTTTTTAAACTATAATTAGTTTTATTTATAAAAAAATGTAAACAAAAAAATTACTTACTGCTTTTTAAAAGGCTGTTATCGTTGTAAAGGAGATTAAACCCCCTTTCGTATACTTCGTATATAAGAATTAAAAAAAAAAAACATTTAAAGGAAACATACCTTTTTTTATAAAAAAAAAAGTATTTTAGACAAAAAAAAATACTAACCGATTTATAAAAAATTGGTATCGCTGTGAAGGCGATTAAACCCCTTTTTCTGAAATGCATATTTGTATACTTCGTATATAAAAATTGAGAAAACCCACATTTAAAAGAACAAAATACTTATTTTATTAAAACAAAAATATTTTAAACAAAAAAATTACCAACCCATTTTGAAATAATTGGTACCGTTGTAAAGGTGATTAAACCTCCTTTCTTCTGATATGCATATACTTCGTTTATAAAAATTTGAGAAAAACACTTTAACGGAAAAAATACTAATTTTTCTTATAAAAAATATTTTAAACAAAAAAATTACTAATTAGTAATACAATTTAATACTTTATTTAAATAACACAAAATTACCTTTAATTTTTATATATAACCTGTTATGTAAAGGATCAAAAAGCATGGTGTTTTTATATTTTTACATGCCTTAGACTTCTGTTACATATACTTTTGCTTAATTTTTAACAGAGCTGTGGGTGAACAAGAGCGAATTAATGCTTAATACACTAATAATTACTTGTATTATTTAATTGCGGTATTCAATTGTATTACTAGTTAGTAATTTATCTGTCAAATTTTTTTATAAGAAAAAATTAGAATTTTTTCCTTTTAAGTGTTTTTCTTAAATTTTTTCATACGAAGTATACAAATATGCATATTAGACGAAAGGGGGTTTAATCTCCTTAATAACGATGCCAACCTTTTAAAAATCGGTGAGTAATTTTTTTGTTTAAATATTTTTTGATAAACAAAGTTGTTTTTTCATTTTAAGTGTTTTTCTCAAATTTGTATTAACGCAGTATACAAATATGCATATACGAAGAAAGGGGGTTTGATCAGAGTTGGGCATTATTCGAATAAATTGTTATTTAGATAATTATTCGAATAAAATTTTATCCGTAATATAATTATTCGCAGATAACTTATTCACGAATAAATTATTCGTGAATAAATTGCTTGCGAATAATTTATTCGTTATTTTATTCGTTATTTTAAATAATGAATAAAAACTAACTTTTAACACATTGAGCCACCTTTTACTTTTATTTCTATTGTCAAGGATTGTAAGTTAGCTGAAT
Organism: Rhagoletis zephyria; assembly: GCF_001687245.7. Taxonomy (NCBI): domain Eukaryota; kingdom Metazoa; phylum Arthropoda; class Insecta; order Diptera; family Tephritidae; genus Rhagoletis; species Rhagoletis zephyria. The sequence goes on from NW_016157284.1 coordinate 86,700, forward strand.
TTTGTTTACTATTTTATCAAGAATACTAGCCCATTCCCTATGGTTTCGCGGCCCCTGATAAGATTTTTTGCGTTGGCCAATGCAAGAATAGCATTGAAAACCAAATATGGGTAAAGTAAAAATTCTCACACATATTTCTGCCAAAAAAATAGCGCTCTGATGCTTTATGCAAGAAAAAATTCCTTTCAATGTCATGAGCTTTACCTCCACTTGTGAGATCTTTTCTAAGCGTGCGTAATCTTCTTCTATGATCTTGCAACTACAACATTGGTCCGATGCGTCAACCTCTAGTCTTATGTCATGTAGGCCAACAAAAGTCCTTATAAGGATGCTGAAGAGCACAGATGTGCGTCCTCGATGTAAAATTTGGCCATTGATATAGGAATTGGAAGGATGTGGTCGAAACTTTCCTTGCTGATTCGCCACTTTTAAAATATCCAAGAGCTGGTTTCCTTGAGTCTTACTGCTGCAGCAATGGCCGCCCGAGCAATTTCATCAAGCGGAGGTAGATGCAAGGTCGCATTTAGGGTATATGATGACGTGGGACATCGTAAATTCGTATAATATAAACATAAAAAACAAAGGAGTTCAGACATATGGGGTTTCTAAAGATTTCGACTGCAGCACCATTATGAATTGCAACCTGATTGTACAATATGTAGGGATTTTCTAAATAACTCAACTGTAGCACCACTTAGCGGGTCCATTTTTCGCATAAGTATTTTTCATCATGCAGGAGAACACATTTTGAATTTGAACGAAATCAGTTCATAAATACGGCTTTTATAAGTAACTCGGCTCCATCGCCACAAAGGAGTTTTCTAGTAGCCTTTAATAGGACTTAATGCGCATGGAATAACCTCCGAAAATTTGATTTAAATCTATCTAGGGGTTTGAGTTAAATCACAACAACGAAAACGGTTATCATTTTATACATAAATATATGTACATATCTATATACATAAATTACTTGTTTTATTATTATTTTATTCGTTATTCGAATAATGAATGAAGATAATAATTATTCGAATAACGAATAACATAATTTATCCGTCATTCGAATAATTTTTTTTTTGAATAACCAAAATTATTTATTATTTACGAATAACAAGAAAAACAATTTATTCATTTGTTATTCGTCATTCGAATAAATTTTGCCCAACTCTGGGTTTGATCGTCTTTACATCGATACAAAGTTTTTTAAAATCAGTTATTAATTTTTTTGCTTGAAGTAATTTGTATATACAAAAAAAAGTATTTTCATTTAAATCTTTTTTTTCTTAAATTTTTATATACGAAGTATACACATATGCATATCACAAGAAAGGGGATTAAATCACCTTCACAGTGATATGAATTTTTTAAAAATCAGTTCAAAGGTTTCTGATATATTAAGTTTTTAGTTTCTCGAAGATCCGATCTTTGACCCGTTATAGCACCTGCAATATAAGTTAAAAAAAAAATTATATACAATATAAATAAGAAAAAAAGGCGGACCACGTCTATTTGTTTACTTACTTTTTTTGCTTTTTACATGCAATAATTAAAAATAGTTTTTTCCAAAGGTCCAATTTCGAACTTCGAAGGCCCATATCTCGGTTTCGGAGCCTAACTTCGAAAAACGGAGAAACGGCTTTTTTTTACTTATGACTCAATTTCTTAAAAAAAGTTGTTCAGTCCAATACCCAGCCGAGTGCTGTACAGTGTTATTGTAGTCCTTATTATCTAAATAATGTTGCATTAAATAAAAATAATACCATCGGAAGTTATAAAGCGTTAACTATGTTAACTGTCTCCACAAATTGTGTGTGCCAAGGAAAATTAGAGATTTGGCTGCTATTATCTCATCAGAGATATATCGAAGAAACGGCGATGCTGTAACGTGCCAGTTTGCGCAGGGTTGCCACTTGCGATAAAAAATACTTACCATTCACTTGAAAAAATCTACCAATTCTGTAAAATATTTACCAGTATCTTTTTACACTAAGAAAAAAAAACGCGTTGTAAAAATGAAAATCTTTTATTTGATTACCGTTTAAAAATGTTCGTATTTAAATCAAGTGAAAAGTAATAAAACTAGGGATATATTCAATTTAAATACGCCCGTATTAAAATGAAGCATTTTTAACAGCACGGTTGGCGATTTGAACGTCTCGGATGTTTTTCATATGTAATTAAGAAACCATATGTATACAAAGCATGCACAGCGGTAACAACACCTACACACCATATATGGTATTACATAATGCACTAATCGCACTGTGATGTTGATTCAAACTCAATATTTGAAAACACATTTACATGTATGGCTGTAGCTGAGTGTGCAAAGACGCTTGATACAATTGGTTGCTGCCAAGAGGGTCCGGGTTCAATTACCATCAGACGGAACATAAAATTAAATATGTTTTATCCTTAATTACAAAAAGGCATCTGTGCCCTTCACAACGACATATTTTATAACGTACAAACTCAAATTTAAAACGAGTTGGGTTTGTGCTCTTTCATATGCGTATTTCTTTAAATTTAGCACGTCTTTTTTATTCTAAATTTTTTTCCCTCAGTGTAGGTCTTTTAATAAAAACTATGGTTTTGTTTTGTTTTTTGTATAATAATATTTGCGCTTTAACTAAACTCATAAAAATCAAGATTTCAAGCTATATACAACATTTAGATAAATTCAAAAGAATTTCGTATAAATTTCGAACTTTTACTCCGAATTTTTAGAAAATTTTTGGAATGCAGTTTTGTAGCCCATGGAATTTTAGTGTAACCAACAACGTGCATATTCTCTAATACGTTTAGGCATTGTCCTTTGTGCTGTGCATAGAGAACTTTGGCTGTCTTTTCTATTTTCATTGGCGTACAATGGTTTCTGCCATATGGTTTGCGAAGTTCGATTCTGGTGTGGTAGGTGGTTTAGCATTTTTTGGTTGTAGTCCCTTATATGTTCACGATATCCTGTTTTTATCTTGTGCCCTGTTTGTCCTATGTAACTATGTTGACATTCGCAAGTCAACTTCTATAAACCTGGCTTGTCTAGTGGGTCTTCCTCGTTTGCGCTATTTCGTAGTATCCTCCCCACGTTATCCTTCGTTCTAAATGCTTTATTAATGTTATACTTTTGGAATACCTTAGCCAATTTATATGATGTTTTGCCCATATAAGTTAAGACTGCCCAAGCCTTTTCATTATTTTCCTTCTTATTTGATTTTTTCGTTTTTGTTTCTCTTCTTATCTTGTTTACATGACCCTTTCTGTATCCGTTATTTTCCGCGATTGCGTATATCGTGTTTAGTTCTTTGCTGTAAGCTTCTTTTTCCAGTGGGGTTCGTTCATGCCTGGTTATTAGATGTCTCAAGGCTGCATTTTTGTGCTGTTGAGAGTGGTTTGAAGTATTGTGTATTATCATGTCTGTGGACGTGGGCTTTCTATATATTTCGAATTCGCATTTGTTAGTAACATTATGTATATTAATTGTTATGTCCAAATAGTTTATTTTTCCCTCGTTTTCCTTATCCATAGTGAAATTTATATTAGTGTGTTGGTCGTTGAGATAGCCTAGAATTTTTTCTTCCTTGTCTCCCGCTACAAGACATATGATGTCATCGACGTATCTTGCGTAGAACCTTACCCCCAGGTTTGTTGTCAGCTCTGTCAAATACTTTTCCTCTAAATGTTGCATGAAAACTTCCATTAAAATTGCAGATGTAGGATTACCCATTTCTAGCCCTTTAGTTTGTCTATATCAGTGGCGTAGCCAGGATTTGGGTTTGGGGGGGGATGAAAAAAAAAATTTCCATCGATTACTTAAATTTTTGACACACAATGGCTAGAGGCGTCGCCTGAGTGCATTCTTTCATATATTTATGTATGTGCCAGTTTTACCGTTATATATTTTGTATCTACTCGTCATATATGTAATACTTCTATATTGCTAGAACAATATGATCACAATGTGTTTTCAATTCGAAATCAAAGAAAGACAGTCTATGAAAATTTTTGTGATTGTAGAAGTATACGTGTATATTTGTAAACTACTACATAGAATGAAGTGGCATATCATAACAGGGGCAGTTCAGAGAATTAAACAAACAAATACAAATTTTACGGTGTCATGTCTCCTTCAAAGCGCAGTTAACGCAAAAAAATTTTGTTCAAAATTAAATTTTGATGNAATACAAATTTTACGGTGTCATGTCTCCTTCAAAGCGCAGTTAACGCAAACAAATTTTGTTCAAAATTAAATGTTGATCCATAAACGCTCTTAGGCTGTCTTTGCACCTATGCGGAGTTGACTTGACAACTTGAAGAACGCATGCTCGGGCCATAATTCGACATTTTTTACAGCGAATATGATGTGTATTTACTGCTATAACCACTAAAATTGTAAATAAATTTTCGACATATACCCTAAAGTTCAAACATACGCCACAAAAGAAAATTAAATGATCAATTTCTCATTTGCGGGGCGCTTCGTAATCGAAGCATTAAACTTTACGCCTAGTTTCTTATTCTGAATCGGCATTTCGGCGAAAATTTGCTTTTATTTTCTAAATATTTACTCTCTGTCAGATTTTTGTTCACCTAGACTCTAGGTCCTAGAGTATTTCTGCTTCAAAAAGTAAGTTTTGAAAAAAAAATCCTAAATTTTTTGCGGTTAGGGCTCGATATGTCGACTTTTTTCGAAGCTCTTCGTTTTTTCGATATCCGAAAAATTGGAAAATAGGAGTTGTTTTTTCTAACTAATGGCGTTTTCTTTTCTACCGAAAAATTTTGTTTTCTCAGTGCCCTCTACGCACAAATACTAAGGAGGGGGCATTGAAAAGGCAACGGTTTTTGTAGAAAAGAAATCGCCATAAGACAAAACTTATTTACACATGAAGCTGTGTGGCATATGATAGTTGACCGAATCCAATAAAGCACGCTATTCGTTTCTGTTCTGTGCTTATTGACGCCAACTGGAAATGCCAATTGATGCCAAGTCCTTCTGTAACTGGTACCTTTATCCTCTGCCACCACAGCGGCTGCAGTGTTTCTCATAGATATACAAATATTGTATTTTTTGTTAATTTTTCATGTGAATTATTTTTCAATAAGAATTTTTTAAACTGCTCCTGAATTTTAAAAAGTAAAAATGTCAGTTTGGGTACATTCTCTTATCGGATCTCTCTTTCTTTTTTGAATATATCGACACCCTTATGTTGGGTAATGTACTTTGAATTTACTAGCAATATAGAAGTACTACATATATGCTACTCATTTATTCCATGGGGTATTCATGCTTTATTTAAATTAAAAAAATTAAATTGCTATACCGTATCTGAAAATTCACTGCGGGTGATATTTTTATTCTCCTTTTGTCTTCGCCTTCTCGTTTTTGCATTTATAAGTTTTGAAAAAAGGTTTTAAACGAACCATTATATCACATTCCTAGGCAAATTTTGAAAGAATATTTTCGATACTAAATTTTACTAAAATAAAATGTTGAAATCAGCTTCATATAGAAAAAGTGTCATCGTTAATTAAGAAAGAGATGTTCTTAAATATGATAACTTTACGAC
>NW_016157284.1:92360-92514 GCF_001687245.7 Rhagoletis zephyria
GCTTCCTCTTCAACCTCCATCGTGTTCATATGTTGTCTTGACAAAGCGTTTGCAACATGGTTTTCTTTTCTTGGTTTATAGAGGATTTTGGCGTTAAAACTTTCAATGAGCGCCTTCCAGCGCTTTATCTTCGCATTTGGGTTTTTATCTGAAA
>NW_016157284.1:103813-106408 GCF_001687245.7 Rhagoletis zephyria
ATCACACGGCTTTTGTTATGTGTTGTCTGTTTGTAGCCGTTGATCGTTACTTTGTTTATTATTATTAGCAGGTGTCATATTCGGTGCACTTGTTAAGCCGGCAATGCTGACTGTGTGCTAGGGTGTTGGGTTAACTTGTACAAATGCATGGGACGAGTAGAAAAGTTATCTATTGGAGTAACAATGTTTTCATTAACACATTCTCCCACTTCATAAGCCACAAAGTGCTTGTCAAATCCTTTTATTGCAATTTCATTACATGCTATGAATAGTTTGTCATTAACTAACAAAAAATAGTTAATTTTGTAAATCTTAAAATCTTTGCCGAGAATGCCAATGTAATATTTTTGTTTATATATGGACATTTATGAGTTACTAGCTTATACCCGCGGGTTTTACCCCGCGCTTTTATACAAATAGGAAAAATAATTTAATGATGTTAGATTTTATTTCTGTGCCCATTTCGTTATAGCTCGTTATTTTTTAAGCAAGTTAAGCTATTTAGGCCGTTTAAAACTATGAAATTATAAAATCTCGTCTGCGCGCTAAGCATACGAAATATATCAATCCCTCTAAGTTTACCTCAAAATGGTTCCAGGTATACGACGCGTGAATGTGTAACCTTCTTGGAGGTGCCACGGCGGGTTCTAATATTTCCAACTCAAATTTAGTAACCTGGCCTTGATAAAATACCACTTCTCATTACTGTAGCAAATGCCTCAAGAGATCTTTAGATTATAAGGCCGAACACGGCTCTCCCTTTTCCATTTAATGAAATTTATTCTGTCGGTACGGCATTTATAAAATAAATCTCCATAACAAACTTAAAATACTTCGAGATTTTCTATCCTTCCAGAGATATGTATTAAGAAGTTTTTAGTATGTATGGGAGGCGACATGCCTCCTTTTTTAATAACTCACATTTTTATCACTAAAAAGCTAAAAAATGCTAAAGTTAAATGTAAATGTCAAGGAACAAGCAGCAGTGCATATTTAAATAAAGTTGATCTGAAACCCAACGAAAGCTAACTGGAGTTTAAACAGCAGTCCACAATTAAACTTAAGTGCCGTTTAAATATTCATTTGAAATTGGCCCTTAAGGCCCGTTTTTCAATGTCTGATTAACAAAAATCGGAGGAATAAGCTCCGGTTAAATACAACAACTGCTTTATCGATCACATGTTATATGCATGATATCGAATCGATACCGCACAAATGTACAAATCTTGTGATATTCACTTAACAGCTTTTTAAAACGCTTTTCTCAAATTGCAATGTCGTATGTCCAACCACCATTTATATTATAAATGTAGCAAAGCTATTTATGGCAAATACTAGATATCAACCTAGTCTAGATATGAACCTCGTTGTAGGCATCATATCAAGAAGATACAATTAGAAGACTCTAGATGTCGCCCCGTCAGAAGAAGTTAAATACAGCGGAAATGGACGACACGCCATTTCTTTAAATGAAATTAACTGCTGCTATATGTATGTATGTATATATATATGTTTATACTTAACGTGAGCAAACAGTTTGCTTACATTTTGCAAAATTTTGTGCAGACAAGACTAAAAAGTATATAGTAAATAAAAAATTAAATTTTTTAATATACAACGCTTTTATAAATGGACTAAAAAATATAAAATAATATTTCTTAGTCCCATAGAATTTGTATAGATGAGTTTTGATTTTGAAATTTTAGCAGAAGTCATCATAAACCATTTATGGGATTGAAAATGAAAAGCGTGGGGCTAACTTGACTTGCTAAAATTTCAAAATCAAAACTCATCTATACAAATTCTATGGGACTAAGAAATATTACTTTCTAATTTTTAGTCCATTTATAAAAGCGTTGTATATTAAACAATTTAATTTTTTTATTTATTTTCTACTTTTTAGTCTTGTCTGTACAAAATTTTGCCATAGATATTAAAATAATTCAAGAATGATAGAAAACAAGATTGCGCCAATCGAGCTGAGGGCAACTGGCGCAGCTTATCATACGCCAGTAGTCGGATAAGGCCAATGTAAACCAAGGCCGCAACGGGTAGAGACCTCGACGCAGACGCAATTTATGTACGAGCAACAGATTAGAGACTTACAAGTAAGTTAGAAGTAGAAGTGCATTTGAAGACGTTTACATTATTATGTTTACGCATTTCTTACAGGCTATGGTGCAACAATTGACGTATGCCAAAGAAAGGAATTTATGATGGTCACAAATATATTGGCAAAAACATAGCAAGTGCATATGCCAAGTTGGAAAAATTGACAATGCGTGAGTATAAAATGAATAGGTGTTCTTAATTATAAATATTACTTTACCTCTTCTTTTGCAGTGGCTAAAAAGAAGAGTCTTTTCGATGATCGACCGCAATAGGTTCAAGAATTGACTTACATCATGGTGTATGCGTTACAATCTAAATTAGCCAGCATGGGCACCGACTTCAAACAGATACTAGAACATAAACTCCCGCTGAGTTCAATGTAACTGATTTGGGTAAACTGTTGTTTGTGTACATTCCCATTTGTTTATACATTACTTATGTGCACATGACAATTAAAGTAAAAAGGGCGATGTGCTTATGCTA
>NW_016157284.1:106433-113862 GCF_001687245.7 Rhagoletis zephyria
TGCGTATAAAAAATCTCAAACAACAAAAAGCGCGTCGGGATCAATTCGGGCAGTCACCAATTGCTGCTAGCACTGTTCGCTCGAGTACAGCGAAACAGGGCTCCTTACTGTTAAGCGAAGAGAATACGGCCGTAAGCATTGACATGGCCGCAAGTGATACAACACCATTGCTGGGTGCAGTCGGAGGTAGTGGAATACAGACGCAGCAGCAGATTGCATTATATGATGACTCCGATAGTTACGTGCAACAGCGGGCTGAGACTATGCAGAACATTGAATCGACTATTGTCGAGCTAGGCGGTATATTTAAACAATCACCACATATGGTTAAGGAGCAAGAGGAGACTGTGGAGCGTATCGATACAAACATACAAGATGCCGAATTAAACATAGAAGCGACGCATGGTGAAATATTGAAGTACTTCCAAACTGATGATAAAAATCTTCGCAGTACTGATATTCTTTTTCATATTCTTCGTAGTTTTCCTTATATAATAACGAATCTGTTTGTGACACGGCAAGATTTTAACAAGTTCAGATGCGCGGTCTTAAAGTTGTGGGTTTTTAAATACATAAATATATAATATCCTATTCATATACATACATATAAAAAACACTAATGTAATAATGAAATTAAGTCTTATATGCCACGTCAAACAGGATATCTTTTAGAAGCAGACACGTAGGGTTAGACACTAATTCTGCCAATAATAAAATTACTTCACTTAGTTTCACTTTTTTCAAAATTTCTATAAAAAGTAGAGATGATCCTGTGTAATAAAACGAGAACCGATTTATGTAATCATAAATATATAAAGAAAAGTTTAAAACTAAATAAAATAGAAATTGTTATTGGCATTAAGTACATGTGCTTCTTTATTAATAATTCAAATATTATGTTCAAACAAATTTAAGTGAAAGGTATGCAATTTCAAGAAAAAAGCAATTGCTTAGTTTTTATGCATACGGCCTAACATTTCGGGTAGGAAGCAGAAGGTCAGTATGTATAAATAAAAAGCTTTATCAGGGGAACGTGCTATATTTTCAAATAACAAATAAATAAAAAATACATCGTAATGAAATGTTGCCGTTTATTGCATGTGATCTGATGCCGGATTCAATTTATAGGTTCTCGTAGGTAGCTCGTTCTCGAAGTCATCAGTGGTGAAGTGTTTTACACAGATGACGCTGGTTCGGGCGTTGAAATCCGTTGGTCTCCGGCAGAACTGGATCCACTTTTCCACCAACTCAATGTCGGCCGGAAAAGTAAAAAAACTGCACCCAGATCCTTTGGCACTAACACTAGCACAATTAACCACTGCACACCTCATTTTTTTCTTTAATTTATAACTTTTTTATAAGTTTTCACAAAAAACAAAACAACGCTCAAAATCTTTCCAATTTGTAAATTTGTAAAGTTGAAATAAACTAAAATGTCACGAACCGGAAAATATAAACAAAAGTATTGTGTGACGTCAGCGAATGGGTGGATGCTGTCAAATCGACGAAGAGAGGGTTAGCGGTCCGCGAATGGCGCGACCTTTATTTTCTGGATCGTGAAAATAATTCAACTTGCAGTGAAAGAGAACAGAAGACTATGCAAGTAAAATGTTTGCTCACGTTTAGTATAAACATATATATGTACATACATACATATTATTAAGCTCTGCAATGCATTCGCCAGCAGGTGTAGCCGTTAGTTTTCCCGCTAGGTAAAATTATTTTTTAAGTTAAATTGTTTTCTCGCCTACTTAGTGGAATCATTTGGACTTGAGATTCGAAAGGGTGAGCGCGTGTACATATTTACATATAGAAGGCACAAATGTAAGTTAATTTGAATATGTACTTGTGTATATACATATGCACTATGAAATAAATTTTAATAAATATTTCAGCACAACTGTCAGCAACATTGGTTTTTATTTGGAAGGCAGTGCTCGATTTATCTGCAAAAACACGCGAATCAACACATATAGCAGCAGTTAATTTCATTAAAAGAAATTGCGTGTTAGATAAAAATGCTTCAGTTTAAGATAGACTTTATATATAAAGGAACTTTTCTATTTACAGCCACGGTTACCATCCGTCCTTTATTTTAACCCCCTGTCCTTTATAATTTTTTCAAAATAAAGGACGCCTTTTATCCTTTATTTCTTAAACTGCCCTTTAAATCAGATCTGCATTTTTCAGAGGTAAATTTTTAAACACAGAATATGAAAACTAAAAATGTCCCTTATAAAATATAATGAAAACCTTCGCCAGTTCGTTTCGCACTCCACTTATGGGTTTTTATTTAATAGGTAATCTTTTCACAATCTATAGAGCACAGGGAAAGTTGTGCCCAGGATCGTGTTGCACGCTGAATTTCCTGTTCCACTGAAAGAGAACAATAAACCCCCTGCTGCACAGTGGTTCAAAACTGGCATTTAGTGGTCGTAATTCACTGGAACCTTCATTTCTTTCACTTAATTTGATCATTTTTTTTATGAAAGCTTATAATATTTGTAAGACCAGTTAAGCCTAATCTGTAAATTTTTACTTGATTAGATTAAATTTTTTCTGTGCAAAATGCAAAGAGGTGGAAATTTTGAAGAAAATGTATTCTCCTTTTCCAGGTAATAAATGTTACATAGCAAAGACTAGTTAAAAACAAACGAAAAAATTACAACAAAAAAAATGTTTGAAATGTTATAAAAATTTTCACCGAAATAAATTATTTTTTTTTTTGGTTTTTAGTAAAAATTGGTTCAAAAATGAAGACTATGGTGAATTATGAACATTAAATTCCAATTTTGAACCATTGCTTTGGCTTCATTTTTCGGCATCGGTTAATTAAGTGGTAAATATTTTCCTAAATCATTTTGAAAGAAAAATGTCCTTTATTTTAAGTTGGTTAATATGGTCACCGTATTTAAAGCAACAAAATAAAATCTTTATAAGAGCTGTTTTCATTGTAAAGGTTAGCTCAAGCAGCAGCGGTATAGCAAATAATAAGTTATTGGTCGGAGTTTGATCACCAATTGGTTTACTTTATTGATTTCACTTTCTTTTATACCAAATTCTTACACTAACACTTACAAATTATTTACGAACTAGAATGTATACAAATATACTACTAATACCTACAAACTAACTACATAACTCTAAAATATGCTAAGTCAACATATGATTGCAATAAATATATAAATATGTCAGTCGCATTGACAAACTGACGTTGTGGATCAGTTAGTCACTGCGACTGTCTTTGGCGGTGTCTTTGACCGTCCGCACAAGTGTAACAAGATCCTCGCTATGTGCGATGGATGCAGTCTTTGCATAAACTCCCGCTGAGTTCAATGTAACTGATTTGGGTAAACTGTTGTTTGTGTACATTCCTATTTGTTTATACATTACTTATGTGCACATGACAATTAAAGTAAAAAGGGCGATGTGCTTATGCTACAGCCTTTTGCTCTTATATATAATATATAATTTGTAGTCAACTATATATATCTATTTTACTGATTCAGTGAACCGCTTGATGTTTGTTTGGGTTGACAAAATTTTAATCGTTTTAGGATCTTGTTACCATTGTTTTGTTACGTGTTTTCCTTTTGTTTTTTTTTTTGTTTGTTTGTATATTTTATGTGATATTTGATTTTGTTTTCTTTTGGCTTGTGCCGTATATAAGGTTGAGTAAATTGGAATGCTTATGTGTATTATTATTATTATTTTTTTTTTTTAAATTATTATTATGGATAAAGTGGCATGCTTATTTTTAAAGGTTTTAAATTGGTTTAAGCCTATTTTTATGAATTACGATTTCCTTTTTGTTTTTATTGCTATCTCCTATGCTATGTGGAATTAAAGTATAGTTGTTATTTTTATCAATGGTTTTAACTTTATAGTGTCCTGTATATCTATTCTCTAACTTATGGGAGGCCTCTTCTTTAACTAATACTAAATCTCCTATTTTAATTTCCTTACTATAGCTATTTTTGTCATAATTGGATTTTTGCTTTTCTTTAGCTTCTTGAATTAATTTGCTTGCTCTTTGCTGTGCTATTTGAAGTTTGTATTTTACTTCTTTGTCATACGCCTCATGGTTGTATACCGGGCTAATTTCATTTTCTTCCAAAAATTCATAATTTGGTGGTTGTTTTGCGAATATTAGTTCGAAAGGACAATAATTATGTGTTGTTGATGGCGTTGTATTGTAACAATAAGCGAAATACCTGAGGTATTCATCCCAATCGTCTTTGTCACTGGATATGTATGCACGCATATATTCGTTGAATGTCCGGTGACTGCGTTCTACAGTACCCAAAGTCTGGTGATGGTACGGTGTAGAAGTTTTATGCTCAATTTTTAACAATTTACACAGTTCTTTGAACAGGCTATTTTTGTATTCTGTGCCCATGTCTGTTAAAATTGTTTTCATTTGGCCATAAATCAGGATGAAATGCTCGAATATGGCTTTAGCGACAGTTGTTGCATGTTTGCTTGGAACTGGAATCGCTACCAAATATTTGGTTAGATCGCATATAATGGTAACTGCATATTCGTTTCCATTTATCGACTTTGGCAATGGGCCGACTGTGTCGATTTGTACAATATCAAAAGCCTTCGGAGGTGTTTCTGTTATTGTCATTGGTTCTTTGATATGTTTATTAATTTTATTTTTCTTGCAGTGGATGCAGTTCTTTACATATTTTCGTATGTCATTTTTCATATTCAGCCAGCTATATTTCTGCTTGATTTTATCTGTCATGCGATTTATTCCTGGGTGGCCACCACTAATAGGATCGTCATGATATTTGTGCAGAATTTCTTTAATTTTCCCGGGATTTGTCACACATATAACCTCTGGGGTTAGAGCGATTGTTAACTTTTTGAGAACTTTATTTCCCATTTCCATAAATTTGCCTACTGCAGTATAATTCTTTTTAAACAATTTGTCCCCTAAGGACAACTGTACTTGTACAAGTCCTAAATTGCCGGCTTCTCTTTCGAGCCTGGTAAAGAATTGTCCTAAGTCAATCTTATCCTCAACAATTAGGTTGCTTGTATCAAAATTGCTACAAATTTTCTTTCCTTTTTTGAAATATAATTTCGGAGGATTGAAAACGAGCTCGACATGTCTTTTTACTTCAAATTTATTTAGCGCTTCGTAAATTTTGGGGTTCTCTTTGTGACTTTCTTTGACTTCAGTTTTTTTATTGGTCTTTTTAGCTGCTGATCTTGTTGTTATTTTAAATATTTTGTTTGCTTCCACAGCGGCATGTTTGCTCATGTATGGATATACATATATACATTTGTATTTAGTTAACCTACAAACATACCCAGTAGAAATTCTATGCATACGACATCGCCGTTGGTGGCATGAGCTTCTTGCTGCAGTGTATACATGTGTGTGTATGAATTTACTGATTACAAATTGTTAGTAATTTTCCTCAGAGTTTGAGTAACTCCTTTCACTAAATGGCTTTTAGTAACTTTAACGAGACATTAACTTATTTTATTTTATTAATTTTAGTGCACTTTTGACAAAATTTTCTTGCTAAAAAATCTTTTGTTACACAGCTTTATTTTATTCCTTTGATTGTACATGTTAAATTAAAGCTTGTTTTTAAAAAATATTTTTTTACATTATTTTATTCTCAACTAAAATATTTTAATTTCTATAGTGTATACATATGGTTTATCTTATTTTGGAATTGAACTTTTGTTTTAGGAATATGTTACCAATTTTAATGCTAAATGGGAAGATTAAAAAGAATGTCTCTTTTTTGGCACTTTTTTTCTATTTGGCACATTTGGGCACTTTTATGAGGATAGTTGGCGGCCCTGGTCATAAATGCTCGCGAATGTACATATGTGTATGTATATGTATGCCTAACGCTTTTCTTCCACTTATGTACGTCCACTTGCATTTTTCTGTCTTTCAATAACCCAAAAACGAATAGACTTAAAAATAAAAGTTCCTGCCAAAGTGTCTTTGCGGAAGGGAAATTTAAGCAGTTGATAAATAACCCACAGCAGAAAACACAAAAAGATCGTACAGAGAGATTTGGCACGGTGAGAAACACATTTTGCTTGAGAGATTTGTGTCAGTAAGAAACGAAATAAAAAATAAGTGGAGGGGGTTATTTTCAATCTCTGGTGGAAACTATTCAAAGCACGTGATTTCCGTCATATCAATCGGGTTAGTGCCAAATTTTTGAATTTTTTTAAATATCTAAAATAGGTTTTGTAAATCGCACCGATTTCAAATCGTATGATTCGCAGAACATGGCTTTTACTGAAAATTCGATTTTAATCGATCTTTATCAACGAATTGTGTAAAAACATCGATGTTGTGAAAAGCGATTTTTTTACAGATTTAGTTATCTGATCAAAGTTGAGCAGCTCTAGCCCAGCAAAAAAAAAACGATTACAACAGAAACGAAAGTAGAAACGAGCTAGGCGATGGGAATCGCTTACCCTTTCGCTTCAAGAAGGCACTATTTTAACATGGGTATGTCATTGGCCGTAAGCTCTTACCCGCAGCATTGCCGAATGAAGGGAGAACGCATAGATAAACAGAGTCCAGAACAGCGAACAAAGAATGCCTTACAGAGAAACTAATGTAGAATGCCTAAAGAAGTACATGCTTGTTTATATTAAACTAGCTTATACCCGCGGGTTTCACCCCGCGCTTTTATACAAATAGGAAAAATAATTTAATGATGTTAGATTTTATTTCTGTGCCCGTTTCGTTATAGCTCGTTATTTTTTAAGCGAGTTAAGGTATTAAGGCCGTTTAAAGCTATGAAATTATAAAATCTTGTCTGCGCGCTAGGCATACGAAATATATCAATCCCTCTAAGCTTACCTTAAAATGTTTCCAGGTATACGACGCGTGAACGTGAAACCTTCTTGGAGGTGCCACGGCGAGTTCTAATATTTCCAACTCAAATTTAGTAACCTGGCCTTGATAAAATACCACTTCTCATTACTGTAGCTAATGCCTCAAGAGAGCTTTAGATTATAAGGTCGAACCCGGCTCCCCCTTTTCCATTTAATGAAATTAGTTCTGTCTTCCACAAACACCTCCAGGGATATGTGGCAAGAAAAAGTAAATTTGTACTGGAAGTGCCAGGCCCCTTTTTCTTATAACCCTAATCTTCTTCCATGAATTTAGAATTGATTTTACATAACCCAGTACCAAGTCCCAGTACTCCACCACGAACACCTCTAGAGATAAGCAGTATAAAACAGTAAATTTGTACGGCAGGAACCATGTCCCCTTTTCGAATAACGCAAATCCTTCTCTATGAGTGCCAAGTCCCAGTCCTCTGCAATAAACACCTCCAGAGATATGCAGCATAGAAAAATCAATTTGCATGGGAGTTGCCACTGCACCTCTTCCAATAACTCTAATTTTCTCCATGAGTATGGTATTAGTTTC
>NW_016157284.1:113887-114594 GCF_001687245.7 Rhagoletis zephyria
TTTTTATCGACAAATTTTGTTCAGCGATGAGGCTCACGTCTGGTTGAATGGCTTCGTAAATAAGCAAAATTGCCGCATTTGGAGTGAAGAGCAACCAGAAGCCGTTCATGAACTGCCCATGCATCCCGAAAAATGCACTGTTTGGTGTGGTTTGTACGCTGGTGGAATCATTGGACCGTATTTTTTCAAAGATGCTGTTGGACGCAACGTTACGGTGAATGGCGATCGCTATCGTTCGATGCTAACAAACTTTTTGTTGCCAAAAATGGAAGAACTGAACTTGGTTGACATGTGGTTTCAACAAGATGGCGCTACATGCCACACAGCTCGCGATTCTATGGCCATTTTGAGGGAAAACTTCGGAGAACAATTCATCTCAAGAAATGGACCGGTAAGTTGGCCACCAAGATCATGCGATTTGACGCCTTTAGACTATTTTTTGTGGGGCTACGTCAAGTCTAAAGTCTACAGAAATAAGCCAGCAACTATTCCAGCTTTGGAAGACAACATTTCCGAAGAAATTCGGGCTATTCCGGCCGAAATGCTCGAAAAAGTTGCCCAAAATTGGACTTTCCGAATGGACCACCTAAGACGCAGCCGCGGTCAACATTTAAATGAAATTATCTTCAAAAAGTAAATGTCATGGACCAATCTAACGTTTCAAATAAAGAACCGATGAGATTTTGCAAATTTTATGCGTTTTTTTT
>NW_016157284.1:114619-117287 GCF_001687245.7 Rhagoletis zephyria
ATTATAGGACATTCTACTTTGCATTCCCCGAAATGAAACAAAGAAGCGAAATAAATAAAATATTGTAGGACATTCTACTTTGCATTACCCGCAATGCCTAAAAGAAGCGACAAAATTCGAAGGCATTGCTATGCCTTCTAAAACACGTTACCACTAAAAGCGATTACTGATTTTTTGCTGGGAGTTGTCTGATCAAAGTTTAATACAATTGCGTGGTCGGAAGTAATAAAATAATCCAGTAAACTAGGACAACAGTTCTTAGCGTATCTTGTAGGTACTTACATATTAACGACAGAGAGACCAGCATAAGTGGTAAGGTAACACTTACATATAAACAAAAATTTCATTCCGAAAATCCATAAATCATATCGAAATGAATTCAATGTAGTCCAATACGCATTTTCCGTTCTTAATGTTAACTATTCATTTTGCTAAGAATTCCATAAGCAATACTCAGTTGGCTGATGCAACGACAAGCATTGTGAAATTAGGTTTTAAGTAAACAATTGTAGAGAGAGAAATTATAAATAAGACAAAATCTTGAAAATAAAGTCAGCCTTGGCAATCATCCCTGAGCTTCGGTTGAAGCCAGATTCATTTTCGTTCTTTTTTAAAACTACTTTCCTCACAAAGGATAGGCTTTATGTCCGTGGGGCAAAATGTTGGGGATATACAAGCGTGGGAATTAAAAAAACTGTATACCGAGTTCCTTACACTGGTATATGTATCTTGTTTTTGCAGCTTGCAAATGCGCAATTTATGTTTTTATTACTTAATTTACTTTAATTAAAATGTTTAATTCGGTATCTAGATTTCGATGAAAATATGTAATAATAATAACAAAGAACGTAGATAACAAGAAGGAACAACTCGTTATAATTGTGGCGAAAGTGCGCAACAGGGGCGTGCCTTCTCTTTTGCCCTAGTGCGTTTTTTGATTGGATGAAAAGAGACGGCATGGCCCTATTGCGTACTTTCGCCTCAATTATAACGAGTTGTCCCTTCTTGTTATCTACGTTCTTTGATAATAACAGATTGGCGCTTACACATATACAGTATCGGCCATATCTATAGCACGCCATTTCAAAGTGATATTGTGTGCCACTTATTTATTTATTTTTAAGAATTTTCAATTAAAATTTAGTTCATTCTCAGACAAACCGCATATATCCCAAGTTTAACAATTTGTAGAAAACTTCAAAAAAAGTGCAACAAAATTTCACCTAAATTTCAAACTTTTCTCGGAAGTGTTAGAATTGTTTTTAGCACACAGTTTTTTAGCCCCTGCAATTTTAGTCTGATAATGTGCAAATTTCAAGTGGCTACGAATTACCGTTAATTTTTTAGATTTTTTTTTGTCGGATTGGCTTCCATATAATAAACAAACTCAATTTATTTGTATATAGAAGAAAACCGCAACACCTTTGGCGAAACAAATTCTAAAAAATCAACGGCAACCTTTAGCCACCTCAAACTTGCACATTATCAGACTAAAATTGATTGGGCTATAAAACTGTGTATTCAGAAAAATTCTAACACTTCCGAGAAAAAAGTTTGAAATTTTGTTGCACTTTTCTTGTTAGAGAAAGAACTATATTTTAATTGAAAATTCTTAAAAATAAATAAATAAACATAAGTGGTACACAATATCACTATGAAATGGCGTGCTATAGATGTGACCGATACTGTATGTTAGTGTTTGGAAAAGCAAGCTTCTCCTCCGATTTATGGCGTGCGCCTTAATGTTGTCACCCAAAGCGGAGGGACCTACAGTTTTACGCCGATTCCGAACGGCGATTGTATTTTTATGAGAAGTGTGGAGACCTGTCGATGCTACTAATTGAATCGAGTTTTTATTGATCATTACTATCGTAGAATATTCTGTCATTAAGAAAATATAAAGAGAATTGAAAAGCTGTTGGAGACAGGTTTTTTACGTTGTTAATTGAATTTTCAATAAATTTGGCTGAATTGTTTTAACTTATATTTTATACGAAATTGTTGGGTTTCCGGGTTATTAAATTGGCGACAGAGGTAAATTATTAAAGATAGTTAAAAAAAAGAAAGCGAGATTATGCAGATTCATGCATATCTGGTATGTGTATGTGCATATGTATGTAAATACATATGTGTATATATATATATATATATATATATACCCACCATGCAAAACATGAGAAATAGGCAACAATCGTCAATGGCAACAAATTGCGCGACTCACCGATTTATTGCTGTGGTGACAAATCGGCAACATCACTTCATTCATGTCAATTTTGAATAAAAAAGTTCTCAAAAATTCCGAAACTTATGAATATGGCGTCAATAGTATTGGCCTCTTATGCCCAAGGACAAGATTGATAAAATAGGAAGCCTCACAGCGAGAAAATGAATTAATTCCGATTGTAAGTTGCAATTTGGTATACAGAAAAATAAATGAAGTATTAAAAAGAATAAAATTATTCCAAATATCGCCTGAAGCGATAAGAAAAAGACTCATTCAGGCAATAAGAAAACGACTCGCCCAGGCGAGTTGCCTTCGGCGGACGTTTTAGAGCGACCGGTAATAGGAAATCGATTCGATGGCAATATTACCGGCAATAAATTTGTTTCCGAGGGCGACACGTTTTCTTATTGCCGGCAACACAAATTGTTTGGTGGGTATATATAT
>NW_016157284.1:131464-132729 GCF_001687245.7 Rhagoletis zephyria
GTGTGTGTGTGTGTAGTTTGTAACGTTTTATTTTATGTCAATCACAAGTCGTTAACTGATACTGGTATCGATTGCTATGGTTGAAAAATAAAATAAAATATGTGAGTTTGTGTTACATTTGATTGTAACGGTTGTAAAAACATTAAATTGTTTTGCATTTGAAATTACAAATTGGCAATAATTTGAGTTACATTAAATTGTAAACTGGTAAGGAGATGACCATTTTCAGAATGTTTAATTATTTGCTAATATCGGCATTAAATTGCTTAATAGATAGTACTTTTGATTGACGGGCATTTAATTGCAAACTCGAAATCAAGGCTCTAAAGGTATTGAAATGAATGTGGCAAGTGTACCACCTTTTCTTTGTGATGTCATAGATAAGGCGCTTCTGCGTTCAGAATGGGAGAAATGGCTTCGGTCATTTTCTATATATGTTGAGGCGGAAGAGATAAAGGACACAAAGACGAAGAAAAATAAGTTGTTGTATTTAGGTGGCACGCAACTTCAAGAAGTGGTTTATAGTGTTCCCGGAGCGCTTGTGGATCAGGGAAATGCAGCTGAGAGAAAGGACGAGTATACATTCTTGTGGAGAAGCTCAACAAGTATTTCTCACCGGAAAGGAACTCTACGTTCGAGAGGCATCTTTTTCGTTCATTGAAACCTGAGGAAGGTGAGTGCTTAAAAAAATTTTTTATGAGGTTGCGGAACCAAGCTGCCAAATGCCAATTCGGAGAAACAAAAGAAGAAGTATTGGGGGTTAATTTGAAGGATAAACTTATTGATGCATGGGCTCCAAATGATCTAAGGAAACGACTTTTAGAAAAAGAGTATACGCTCACGGAAGCCATTGGAATGTGTCATGTTTATGAACAGATAGGACAATGAAACTGCAGAGTGTATCTCTAATTATCAATAGAGTTGAGAGCAGAAATCAAGACATTGAGTGTGGCAGATGTGGTCAACGAGGGCATACTAGTACCAGTGTAAGTTGTTCCGCTAAAAGTGCCAAGTGCAATAAATGTGGATTTGTTGGTAATTTTGCGCGCAAGTGCAAAACAAAGAGTATCAAACGCAAGCAGATTGGGTTTGAAAATAAAGATGCCAAGAGGGGGTAAGCCAGAAGTTGGATCCATGCAGAGCAAGTGGAATGAACACAATTTTTTCCGAGTAGTAAGCAATTTTAGCGGGCATATGAATGAAATGATAGAGTGCTACATAGGAGGCCGGAAAATTTCGATGTTGATTGATTCTGGTTCACAATA
>NW_016157284.1:134905-167897 GCF_001687245.7 Rhagoletis zephyria
TTATGAGTCTGAAAATTAGTTTCGAGCGTATGCTGGGTATGCACCGCTCAAAATTAGTGCTGTTTTCGAGGCTGTAATAGGAGTGAATTTAGTTTCGAATCTAATATCTACCTTCTATGTTATTGAGAATGGGGGTCAATCACTTCTAGGTCAAGTTACTGCTATCTTCTGAATCTATCTATCTATCTATATGCTATGTTCTGAAATTAGGCCGTGGAGTCAATCACATTGAAGATCACCAAACATTTCCTAAAATTAAGGGCATTAAAATTTCATTGTCAATTGATAAATCCGTGAAGCCGGTCCAACAACCCCTGTGAGGGTACCATCTGCTTTAGAGGAAAAGATTCAAAGAAAGTTAAATGAAGCAGTAAGTCAAGATATCATAGAGCCGGTTGTAGGCCCTAGTCCTTGGTTATCTCCGGTGGTAGTCGTATTCAAAGGAAATGGGGATATATGTTTATGCATTGATATGCGGTGTGCCAATATGGCGATTTTAAGAGAAAACTATCCGCTTCCTTCGTTTGACTTGTTTATGACTAAACTTCAAGGTGCTAGATATTTTTCAAAGCTGGATCTCAAGAATGCATATCACCAGCTAGAACTGGACGAAGGGAGTCGGGAAATAACTACTTTCATTACGTCAAAGGGATTAAGTGTGTTTTTAACTATTTGGATGACGTTATTGTGTTTGGGAGCACGGAGAGCGAACATGACAAAAACTTGAAGGATGTGCTGTAGGTTTTTAAAGAAGCAAATGTGTTAATGAACGAAGAAAAATGTATTTGGAAGAAATTCATACCAGATTTATCTGACGTAACAGAACCCCTCAGGGGTTTGACTAAAAAGGACGCAAAGTTCATCTGGGGTCCACGTCAAAACGATGCTTTTGAGAAGCTCAAGAAACAGCTAACTAAAATGCCCACTTTATAGTATTTTAATCCGAAGAGACGCACCCGTTTAATAGCGCTGTTTTACTACAATTTGACAATGATGTTCCGCAAGTGATATCTTTTGCAAGCAAAAGTTTATCGGAGACCGAACGCTGGTATTCACAAACGGAGAAGGAAATTCTCGCATTAGTTTGGGGTGTAGAACGGTTTTACTACACTCAAAAAAAAAACTTCTCTTAATTGAAGAAAAACAGCAATCAAAATGAAGAAAAATGAGAACGAAACAGCACTAAAGAAGTTTTATCCTCTTTTCATGCCCAACATTTCTTCAAAATGATAGATTACATCCACGGTTCCATATTTTCGTGTACGTTCTTACACATTCCAAAGAAAAATTACGCATTCGGGAGAATTTTTTACTCATTCGGAAGAATTTTTGTCCTTAAAGTAAGGAAAGTTTTTCTTAGATACAGAGATGGATTTTTGGTTCAGTGTATTACTTAGCCGGCGTTGAGTTCGAACTGGTGACAGACCATAAGCCTTTAGAAACGATTTTCATTTCATTTTTTTCGATCGTTCAAATTTAAGATCATCTATCAGGCGGGAAAATATAATATTGCTGACTCGTTGTCTAGGTTGTGTAAAATTGAAAATTCTGTATAATTCGATCAACAATCTGAAAGCAGCATTTGTTCGATAATTGGAGAAACCATTCCGCGGGCTCTTTCGATTCTTGAAATCGTAGAGCAGAATCAATGCGATCCGGAATTGATCGAAGCGGTGGGAAATGTGAAAGATAATTAATGGAATTTGAATACTTCGAATAAGTTTTTTGCATTTCGACTTGAGTTATGTACTTTGGGAAATATCCTACTAAGAGGAACCAAAATAGTTATACCTTTTCCATTAAGAACACGGGTCTTAGCGATTGCACATGAAGGCCATCTGGGAGAGATAGTAATGAAGCGGCGCGTACGTTCAAAGGTATGGTGGCCTTTAATTGATCGAGATGTAGAGAAATATGTTAAGAATTGCCGCGACTGTTTACTGGTGTCAAGTCCGTCACACCCGGCGCCAATGAGCCGTCGTGTTTTGCCGGAGTGGCCATGGTTATGCCTGGCAATGGACCTTTTGGTACCATTGCCTAATCATGATTTTATATTTGTGGTCATTGACTATTATTCCAGATATCAGGAGGTAAAATTTTTGAAAAAAATTACGTCCAGCGCTTTAATTGATTTTCTAAATGAAGTTTTCCCGAGACTGGGCTACCCACATTCATAACTACTGACAACGGTCGTCAGTTTGTCAGTGATGAATTCAAAAGTTACTGTTCAGACAAGAACATTGAAATTATAACAGGCCAGTTCGAGGCACGTAATAAAAGCGGCAATACTGCTGCTCTGATTGTCGTTTGCAACCCTGGTGCAACTGCAATGGAGCTTTCTATAAATATTTTGCTGGATAATTTCGAAGCGGACGGAAATTTTCTTATGATAATGGCAAAAGAAGAATGAAGCGCATAAAGAAAAGTAATTGGATGAGACAGGAATTGTGTGGGAGGAGAATTTTGACGAACACGGTTCACTTTTTTAAAACGATTAAATTGTATCCAAATGACATTAATTTTACACATTTTCGGATGTCCCGTGAAACATTTAGTGTAAGTTGTGTGACTTTGATTTTGAAATAAAAAATTGTAATAGGTATATTTATAGAAATTGAAGACTGAACTCGAACCATTTTTTTCAAATGTTTCCGGTAAGTACTCATTGGAGCAAAGCTTGCACATAATATTATGGAAACTGGGCAATAGTAGGGTCACCTATCGTGAACTTTCTGACAGATTTGGTATTGGAAAATGAACAGCCCACAAACTCTTTTTTAAAACCGTTGAAGCTAAATGTAAGCTTAAAAACGAGATTTCTTGGCCATCTGCTTCTCAGGAGACCAAGATCATAGAAGATTTCCAAGAAAGCCGGATGAACTCCTTTCCATTTGTAGTAGGGTGCCTGGATGGAACCCATTTCCACATAAACACACACATATAAGTTGGTATCATATTTTTAGGCCATATATGACAGCGCCTTTCGTTTTTTGGATGTTTTTATCGGCTTTCCGGGCTGCTGCCACGTTGCTAACGTGTGGGAAAATAGCCCACTTTACAAAGGAATAGCTTCTGGACAGATTCATCTAGCTAAAGAAGCTGTAATTTTAGCAGACTCAGCATATCTTTCCAAATACACAATGGTTCCATACAGAGATATTGGACATTTGTGAAGAGAAGAGAAGCAGTTTAATTACCATTTAAGTTCTGCTCGCGTTTTTATTGAGCAAGCCTTTGGAATTTTAAGGCAGAAGTTTAAGATTTTAAATCACATAGGTGTGAAATCTCAAAAAGATATTTCAAAAGTCGTGTTAGCTTGTTCAATTTTACATAATTTTATAATACGAAATAGTACAACAAATTTCGAAGTTGATAATACGTTTATAAATTTAGAGGATGGAAATAATCCAGAAATCGAATTACCGGAAAACATCAATCACACTAATGAAGGCGTTGAAAAAAGAAATAATTTAAAGATGTTATTTGTTTCATAATGGTTTTCATTTACATATGTACATGCACACATTTCCTTTTGTTACATTGAACTCATTTTTATTTTTTATGTCTACATTTGTATGCATATACATATTTGCACTACATAAATTGGTTATTAAATAATCTATATTAAATGAGATCATATTCATTTCAGATAAACTTTTTTTAAACAAAAAAAAAATTCTCTGTTTATGTTATTAAATAAAGTCACATTCAATTCAGATACATTTTAAAACAAATAAATATTTGTTATATGACACTCAGTTCCGCTTCCTCATCTCGTAACACTTTTCTCAACTGCTCTATGGCTTTAATTTTCTCCTTTTCAATTTCCAATTTTTCTTTTTCCAACTTCAATACTTCCTCATGGCGCCTTTGTTCTTTGGCAGCTTCTTCCTTGAAGAATACAAGTGTTTCATTTGCTGAAGGCTTACTGCGTTTTCTTGGTGTGCTTGCAATACTCGTTTCAAAGTCTCTTCCATCCGAACCACTCTCATTCTCATTAACATTTATTTAACTCAATCCTGGAAGAGAGGACTGCAGATTTTGCTCTGGAGGTTAAATGGAGTGTCGCCTGCCATACACATTATCGAAGTCATCATAAAAATCCCATGTTGTGGCATCCCTCCCAGTTGAGTTGTTCCGCTTTTTGATCCTTTTATATGACGCCAGCAAGTTCAGGAACTTTCTTATTCTTTCGACTGCGTGATTTCAGGGTTCACCTCTTTCATTTTCCCCAGGACTTTTCCCCAGAGGACCGATTTTTTCTTTTTTCCTGCAACGAATTCCGGCTCTATATCTAGCCGACACCGTATTAGCAATTTATTTAAAGTGCTGCTCAGGTTTTCACTGAAATATACAATAAACTCAAATATTGTTAATAATGCATATGTTTCTGATAAATTAAAAATAATACATTTTAATATAAACTATTTTGCTCACCTTTCGTCTTCTATAGCAATCATGCAAACAAAAAATTTGTGATGCCGATTTACTTGACTTCGGGCGCAACAATTTCCGAATTTTTTACAGTTTGAACGCGATGCTTTTGCCAATGTTGCCACAATTTCACATCGAACGTGATACTTTAAGAAATCGTGCAACATAGCTGTTGTGATTGCAACTCGAACAAGCCCAATGTCTCCACCATACTGGCCACAGGCAAATGGTGAGGTAGAAAATATGAATCGATCGATCGTTAAGCGCCTGCGAATAGCACATAGCAATGGAACAAGAACAAGATTCAAAAATTTCTGCTGATGTACAATGTTACACCACATGGAACAACTGGGAAAGCCCCAACGGAGCTGTTATTCAATCGTGTAATTCGAGACAAAATGCCATCTATTTTTGACGTCAGTGAGGAGATTTTAGATGGGGAGGCTAGAGACATGGATGCCGTTAATAAAGAAAAAGGAAGGCAGAAGGCAGACAAAGATCGCAGAGCAAAAGAGAGCGATATAAAGATTGGAGGTAGAGTACTAATGCAGAACGTATTTTTTCCAATCAAATTGACACCGACGTTTGGGGCGGAAGAATTTGAAGTGGTTGAGCGGAAAGGAAACGATGTCACAATTCGTAAGGATAATAAAGTCTACAGGAGTAACATCAGTCATTTAAAGAAGCTTCCCAGGACGTCAAAGTCTAACGATAATACGCACCTTTGCATAAGGGTGATTTGCCACTTAATGGTTTTCAGGGATTTGAATCCATGGTGGAACCGGTGGAGCCGGAGGTCCCTAACCCGAGGTTGACTCTGAAGTTAAAAAGCATTGGAGGGATGTGGAGACCTATCGATGCTACTAATTGAATCGAGTTTTTATTGATCATTACTATCGTAGAATATTTCGTCATTAAGAAAATATAAAGCATTGTATAGGCCTAGGAGTATGGAAAGCGCCATTTTGTTTGCTTACATTTTAAAACAGCTGGGATCACCTGATTTTCAGTTCCCTTATTCTCCGCACAGAGTTACATTCAAGTTTCAGAAAAAACTTTAAAATGTAAATTGAGAAATATTTTAGAAAAATGTGTTTTTATTCATTTAAATTGATTAAATAAGAAATTAAAAATGCATGCCAAGTCTTGCATTTCCAATAATAACGATAAATGTGTATGTTCCAGGCAATAATTTAAAATATTTGTGAAACTTATCGTTTTGCGCTAAAATACAACAATGTGTGTAAAATTCGTTGTCATTGTTTCTGTTTTGAATACCATATTCGTGCCTGCCGGTGGAAAATATATGTAAATTTGCATTTATTTTTAAGAAAACATGTAAATTAAAATATATTTCTTTCCAGAGCGACATACGGACAAGTTAGGTGATAAATTTGTATGGTGAATACCACGGAAAATCTTTTGCATCAAAATTTCTATTCTAATTTGCTTTTGAATTATGATATCAGCANTATATGTAAATTTGCATTTATTTTTAAGAAAACATGTAAATTAAAATATATTTCTTTCCAGAGCGACATACGGACAAGTTAGGTGATAAATTTGTATTTGCATCAAAATTTCTATTCTAATTTGCTTTTGAATTATGATATCAGCAGGGATGCTTTGGAACGTATTTTTTGAAGAAACATTTTTTATAAATCTTGAGATTGTTGATTAATCTTAGAATTAAAAAAGCTAGTTTATATTAAAAAATATATTTAGACTAGAAGTATGTAAAATACTTTCATTACGAATGGAAATGATTTTAATGAATATGGTTAGCATTAAAAGTAGTATGAGTTAGATATAATCAAATAACGTATATCATCGATCACATATCTGTAATAAAAAGTAAACAAAGTCGAATTGTAATAATAAATTGTTCGATAGGGAACGTGTTTTAATTGTGCTAAATTCGAATAGCCTTATTCAAAAAACTAAAGTAGCTTTAAAAAAGGTTTATAAATTGAAAAATGTTCGCAAACGGCAATTTAAAAAGCTTTTTGAAACTTTTTTTTTTATGAATAAGGCGATAAAAATATATGATTTAAAATAACTTTTAACAAGGAAAATACTAAAAAGGTGATTTTTGCGGAAGTAGGTATTAGTGAATTGCAGTGCATTTAAAGTTTCTGAGGTTTCGTCTACTTTTAGATCAGAATTGTCAAAATTGAGAAATTCAAAGAAGCAGTACAATGGTCATAGAAAAGAAGATTGCGCCGTAAATGTTCTGGTATCTTTTCTGGTTTCGGTTTGACAGTCAGCTGCTGTGATGATGTGGAAATTTTCCACAACGAAGAAAAATATAACAATTAACTGAACAAAAATTTGATTTTTCAAATTTAGTGAGCAGTAGCGCGTATTTTTCCTTCCCGTCTGCTTTGGTTTTGGCAAAAAAATTGATTAGTTTCTGCAGGCGATCAAGTCATTTCAACCACAAAATACTGCGAGAAGTGTGCGAAGGAGGAAATCTATAAAATATTTTGATTTTTACCATGATAAGAACATTACAAGGTAAAATCATTGAGACAGTCTGACGTTTGCCAGCAATATAATTTTAAAATTCGAATTCAAGCTCACACACACATTCTCATTTTTAATCTCAAACAACAACAATTGTGAACAATTTCATTTTTTTATTTTCAAATTTATATGATTTTAAAATGTTTGCAAACGTCAGAATAAAATCATGGCCGACGAATTGAGACAATGGTTTTACTTTCTAATGTTTTTATCATGATTTTAACTGGGTGTAATTGAAACTCAGTCAAATGAGTATTAAGGAAAAGAATTATTTGAGAATAATATACAGAAAAAGAGATGGGTGCACAAAAAGTTAAGTTAAATGTTATACGAAAATTCTTAAAAAGTAAACAAATCTATTTGTTTTAGGCTGCATTTCTTTATTCATTCTGAACGTTTGGAATAAACTTTTTTGTTTACTTATTCTTTAGAACGTTCCTGATGATATGTAAACGTATATTTCAATGGCATTCTGTTTATTCTGGTTGTGAAATGGGTTTATCCGGAATGTATAAAGAAACGCAGCCTTAATGTTGCTGTATAGAGCTCTTTAAATCTATTTAATTTTTTATGAATAAGGCCATAAGCATATACCGTTTTTATAAATAAATCTTATAGCAAGATGCTATATATTTATTTATACACTTTTTGGCTGGCGAAATATGTATGTAGTTTTTTCAACTTAATAAAAAAGCGTATTTAACCACATTGAATTTTTTTTAATATTGAATGGCGCAACACAACAACTCTTTGTTACACGAAACCCTTGAACACGGGTCTGTCATCTATTTCTTCTGTTTCGACATTTCACTATTTTGCATTTCTTTCATTTTGACGTCATTCGCATTGTCAGATTTTTGAAATTCGTTTTGGTTCGACATTCTGCTATTTTATAATTCTTTCATTCTCATGTCATCCATCTTCCATTTCTTACCTTTCATTTCCGTTCACATCGTCGAACGTGCCTGTCAAATACTGCCGCCATCATGCTTTTCAGTTTGGCAGGCACGTCCGCTGTTAGAAAGGGAATAGACAAAAAGGGGCATAGGATTCCATACTTGGAAGTATATACGATGATATAAAGATAATTGAGAAGCTGTTGGAGACAGATGTTTTACGTTGTTAATTGAATTTTCAATAAATTTGGCAATTGTTTTAACTAATATTTTATACGAATTTAGTAGGTTTCCGGGTTATTACAAGAAGCATTTTTTTTAGCATGGCTATTAATGTCATTAAGTGGAACTAACTTCTTATCACATTTCCACCGTGCAAAAAATGTAAATACACAAACTTTTTCAATACGATGTGGAATTCCATACTTTCTAAGGAGAATACAGTCGAAGTCCTTCAATGTTGTTGAATATACATACATATTTTGATTTTACCATATCGTCACTAGAGACGAGTAAAGGCGCGCTAGTGTTTCCACGGCGAAAAAAGACGCATAAAAAAATTGTACGAAAAAAGGCGCTTAATAAAAACTTCGGCGGAGAAAGACGCGTAACCTAGTTGACGGCGAAGAAAGACGCGTAACCATAGATTTATACACGGCCAAGGACTGTCACTTCAGCATTATTCGCCAAAAAGTCTTTACGGAATGTACATACTATTACAACCGCAAACATAGTTGACCGCAAAAANTGTTGCTGTATAGAGCTCTTTAAATCTATTCAATTTTTTATGAATAAGGCCATAAGCATATACCGTTTTTATAAATAAATCTTATAGCAAGATGCTATATATTTATTTATACACTTTTTGGCTGGCGAAATATGTATGTAGTTTTTTCAACTTAATAAAAAAGCGTATTTAACCACATTGAATTTTTTTTAATATTGAATGGCGCAACACAACAACTCTTTGTTACACGAAACCCTTGAACACGGGTCTGTCATCTATTTCTTCTGTTTCGACATTTCACTATTTTGCATTTCTTTCATTTTGACGTCATTCGCATTGTCAGATTTTTGAAATTCGTTTTGGTTCGACATTCTGCTATTTTATAATTCTTTCATTCTCATGTCATCCATCTTCCATTTCTTACCTTTCATTTCCGTTCACATCGTCGAACGTGCCTGTCAAATACTGCCGCCATCATGCTTTTCAGTTTGGCAGGCACGTCCGCTGTTAGAAAGGGAATAGACAAAAAGGGGCATAGGATTCCATACTTGGAAGTATATACGATGATATAAAGATAATTGAGAAGCTGTTGGAGACAGATGTTTTACGTTGTTAATTGAATTTTCAATAAATTTGGCAATTGTTTTAACTAATATTTTATACGAATTTAGTAGGTTTCCGGGTTATTACAAGAAGCATTTTTTTTAGCATGGCTATTAATGTCATTAAGTGGAACTAACTTCTTATCACATTTCCACCGTGCAAAAAATGTAAATACACAAACTTTTTCAATACGATGTGGAATTCCATACTTTCTAAGGAGAATACAGTCGAAGTCCTTCAATGTTGTTGAATATACATACATATTTTGATTTTACCATATCGTCACTAGAGACGAGTAAAGGCGCGCTAGTGTTTCGACGGCGAAAAAAGACGCATAAAAAAAATTGTACGAAAAAAGGCGCTTAATAAAAACTTCGGCGGAGAAAGACGCGTAACCTAGTTGACGGCGAAGAAAGACGCGTAACCATAGATTTATACACGGCCAAGGACTGTCACTTCAGCATTATTCGCCAAAAAGTCTTTACGGAATGTACATACTATTACAACCGCAAACATAGTTGACCGCAAAAATAAGTTTACGCGTCCTTCTTCGCCGTAAAATATTTTAACGCGTCTTTCTTCGCCGTCAACTTTGTTAAGAGTCTTTCTTCGCTGAAGTTTTTTTATGCGCCTTTTCTCGCGGTCAACGTTTGAGCTCGCGCCTTTATTCGTGTCTAGTGACGATATGTTTTTTCACTTAGAACTTCATATATTCAATATACATTTTTTATAGGATGTTTGTCGCTGCTGTGTATTTTATTCAAAAAGGATGTCGCGGCATGTTGAATCTCAAGCTAGAGAAGACGATTTATTTACTGTTTCCACAGAGTGGTGCTTTGCTATTAATAACATCGATTATATTAGACAAAGCTTGCCTGCGTTCATTAAGGTTTGATTTTTCCGTATTTTTACAAAATTATATTAACTAGTAACATTAATTTTTACAGGAGTTGGGTGCTGAGGACCTCATTAAAAAAATATCTGATTTCCGTACGAATCTTGACGCGGATCGTTGTGCTACCACAATAAAATGTTTAATCGACAATGCTTTAGATACACAAAGAAACCAAATTTCTGAGCTTATTGACATTGTAGCCAGGCGCATGGCTCCTTCGATTAGACGATTTTTAGCAGAAGGCGCTGAAGTTTTACATAAGGATTCTAATTCTATGGAAAAACTCCTAATGTATATGGAAACATCCTTAGAAACATTATACGATACTTTGAATGAAGTAAACTTCGAGCGGATATTAGATGCAATTTGGACTGAAATATCGGTTGTAATGTTCGACCTCATACAATTAAATTTAGATGTGAGTAAAGTAATTTTAGTATTAACAGCAAGCTGGGTCCACAGAAAAGCTCCTATTTTCCAAGCGAATCATAAATATTATGATGATATCTATATATGTATTTTTAACCCCGTTTTTTCTCGAAAAGCGCTGTACCGATTTTTTAAATTTCGGTTATGGACTATGGATAGGCTTCTCATTGGCTTAGTGTGAACCCTAGGAGGGTGATCTCTAGCATCAAATGAATGATTTTTTCAGTCTCACCCCTTAATCGGTAATACCATGGTGGCGGATATCACATATAAATTTTGGCCCCGATTGGAGTCGATTAAGCCGTGTCGCAAATGGGTCAAAGGCCAGATGCCTCTATGGACTCAAAAAATTAAAATTTTTTTTCATTTAATACCCAAAATCAATAGTACTAAAGTCGAAGACAACACATATACATTTTGGTCCCGATTGGAGTCAGTTAAAATGTCTGCATAGGGTAATCTGAACTTTGACCCCTGTGCTACATGCCTTAACCGACTTCAATCGGGACTAAAACTTATATGTGATATCTTCGACTACAATAGTATCGATTTTAATTTAAATTTTTGAGTCTCCAACGAGGAATCTGAACTTTGCTCCCTATGCCACAAGCTTTAACCTATACAAAAAAAAATTCTTTCAAGACCAGTAAATAAAAAAATTGTTTATTATAGCTTAAAATTATTGAAACCAATAGTTATATGTTGTGCGGTTTAGAAGTTCACAAAAGTTGATACTAAATCATTAGTCGATTCAGATAATTAACATTTTACTGACCATATTTACTGCACATGTTTGTAAGTATGTATGTATGTAGTGGCATGTATACCTAAGCATTCCTTCATCGCAAACAATTTCGCGGGATATAGGAATGAAATAAGCACAATAAAAGGACTACACTGAGGGGAAAGAATATTAAAATCAAACAGAAACTTAATTGATCTTACTATAAACTCTAACGAAAGTACTGTATATTGGCAAATATTCAATTCAAATACGCGCATATTAAAATGACCGCGTTCGTTGTGAAAAAGCATCCATGGAGTGAATAATCAAGATAAAAACAAAAAAAAAAATTAATTTGCTTGTTGCTTGCAGTGGAATTCAAACCATCTCTGGATATCAACGAATTGTGGCAAGCATCTTTGCGCACACAGCTACAGTCAGACATTAGAGCTGTAAAACTATCGATGGTACTATCGATACTATCGAATAGTTCTATTTTTTGCACTATTGCTGCGAATGCCGCATTATACTAAAGCCAGCCTTTCGACATAAGCTACTGTTCCATATGAACACAGAAATATAAAGTCAGCTTTAAAGTTAAGTTTCTTTATTTTTGAAAATGGGAGTTTGGAAACATCGATTTGCTTATACACACTATTTTTTACCTGTTACCGGGTTTTACACGGTTCAAGTATTGAATTCAATTCTGCTTGCTAGTGGAAGAGAGAGGTTGAGAAGAAAAGGGAAGAGTACATATGCGTCTGTACTGTCAAGTGGCTTCAAGTTTCTTGCTTTGCTATTGACATTTTCGTTGTTTCCGATTTAAAGAACCAGAAACTGAAATCCAAAAAAATGTAAGCGTATAAAAGCAAATATAAAACACAAAAGAAACTGAACCAGAATTGCTTTAAAGTACTTGAATCATGTAAATCGGGTGTAAATAAATTTGAAAAAACTAGTTTGAATATCTTTTTGCAACCATACTATGGTGTTAGTGATTCTGCGTCGATGGGAGAAAGTAATGATATAAGCCAGGGTTAGTCAAACTTTCGAGATTCTTGTATTTCTGTTTGATACTTTAAATGGATAAATAATCATGTAGAGGTCAGGGTGCGGTTCTTGTATTTCCGTTTGATACTTTGAATGGATAAATAATCACGTAGAGGTCGGGGTACGGTTCGGCACACGCTTGAAATATGGACTTTTCAGTAAATTTTGGAGTGATTTCTATGCAAAACTACTGCGGCGTAGCCGGAGTTGGACTGATGAAAGTTTTTTGTAATACAACGGTTATAGTTACCTTTATTTTCCTACGATTGGGAATTCATAGTTTTTATATTAACGGCTTAAAATATTTTAAGAATCGAAGAGAAAGGACAAAGTTACAATTAGCTAATTCTTCAGGAACTAAATAAAACGAAAAAGTTTATATAAAAAGCTTCGTCAATACGTTTTAAAATTATCCGATACTCTCGATAGTATCGACAGTTTCAATGCAAACTATCAAAAAGATCGAATGGGATGACTATCGATAGTTTTACAGTTCTACCAGACATATAAATGTACTTTCAAATGTTGAATTTCCATCAAAACCACAGCACGCGATTTGTACGTACATATAAACATGTACTATGTATGAATGTGTTTATTGTCACCGCTCTGCATGCTTGATACATACGTATATGTAAACTTACATATCCGTACTCAGACGTCAACAGTCAAATAAGTGCGTAATAAATTTAGGTATAAAAATATTATTTTTAAATACGAATATTTTTAAACGATAATCAAATATAAAGTATTCATTTTTACTATGCATTATGTCCCTCAGTATACATATCCTAATTAAATTAACTATCACCAAGATCACATGTTCCCGTCTTCGAAGACTTCATCATCACCATCTTCAGCGTTGGCATCATTTTTGGTAAAATATTTGTCTCTTGCAGCAATTCGGTGAAGTAGTTCTGGGCTTGTTTTTAAAATGGCGTAGAAGCCTACTCACGAATATTTCCTCCCATTTCGGAGCACTTTTAAGCATTATTGGAGGCTTGTTGATATTTTAAAAAATATCGCTTTTCCATTTATCGAAATGCCGAAATTGAAAAACCTCATCGCATCGATAATATCGTGTTTGAAATACCGAAAATTAAAAAATTTAATTTCACACTAATATCTAAGAATCCTTGTTCAATAATAGCACGGTGCTACAAAAAAAGTCACGAAATACACCGGAAACAAAACCTACTGTTGGTTGTAGCTATGGTCGAGTACAACATGAAAATAGGTTCAGTATAGTTCCTAAACCTTCAATTTATTTAAAAACAACCGTTATGCTTGTACTTGATGCAGTTGGCTATTAACAGCTTAACTATTTTTCACCCCATTTTAAAAACAACATGTTAGCCCAGTAAAATTAGCCTTTTTCTCAAAAAAGATCGTAACATCGGGTTTTTGATGCAGTAGATCATGTATTCACAGTCTTGCCTTTAAATTTTATATGGCCAAATTCCGCCATCTTGGATTTTTGTTTTTTTGCGATTTGCAAGCTTATTTTGCATTTTTCATAAAAAATGGTTTTATACAAAATTGTAGAGAATTTAATTTCCCACATCTATACTAATATATATTTTGAAAGCGGTTTTTTTTCCGTTCGCAAAGCTCGAGATCGGCTGTACTGATTTTTGAAGTTTTGGTTACAGATTCCGGTTGGCAATAAAAAAAGTTTGAATCGTAAATGTGGATTGTTGGAGAAAATGTTGGACCAAAATGTTTAAATTAAAAACCTAATTTTGGGCGGGACGAAGTTCGCCGGGTCTGCTACTTTGTTGTTATGGGTTAAAAAACACTTTCTTTTTAAATAATTCGCAAAAGCTGCGCAAAAATTTTACATTGTCACGGTTTTCGCCATTTTTCAACAATTTCTGTTAAAAATACGTAGCATGTTGAAACTCCAAAGTTGTAGAGAATTTTATTCTCCACAACTTTTGTACGATTTATTTTGCCATATTGAGTCCTCCATTTTGAATTTTTTAACCCCACCTTAGATTCGTAATAAGCAGCCCCAAGAACCCGAACCGAATCAATATTAACTTTTTGGCCGCCACATTGGATTCACCATTATCGATTTTTTAAATCATGCTCTAGGTTCGTAATCAGCAACTTCAAAAACATAAGAACCTGCTTTTACTTTTTCTTTTTTAGTGTTCGGTTCTTCGGTGACGTAAAAGCTGTAAAGCAAAATCTAATTTACGGTTAGTTTAGACGCCATCTTAAATTTTTCAAAAGGTGACACTGTTTTTCATGAGGGGTGTCTATGTGATCATTTTAAGACCTTAATCTTTTTAATCCATCCTATAAAATTTTCGTCGTCGTACTGTACCAGTTGACGTGATGCTGAAATGAATTCTACGCCGCTTCCCTGACATCGCTATGTTTGGCACGTTCCCGGTCGTGATCTAAGCGTTGCGTCGTACGAAAAAAATGTTTGTATAAAAGTTGGCAAAGTCAAATTCTCTATCACTATGCTACGTATTTTCAACAGAAATTGTTGAAAAATGCTGAAAACCGTGACAATGTAAAACTTTTCACAGTTTATATATACAAATGTGAATGTCTTATAACTTTTGAACCTCTACTCGGAATCGCACGAAACTTTGCACACTTATTTGTTTTTACCCCGGGAAGGTTATAGGTATGGTTTTGTTTGCAAATATGGTGTCAATTTTGCGAGGGGCGTAGCACCTCCCGTAGGCCTGCAAATTTTTAATCAGCCATAACTTCGGAACCATAAGTCACATAAAATTGAAATTTGGTATGCAAACATATCAATGGTAGGTGCTTATCAGTTTCCAGTTCACTTAGCTTTTGCAATGACAATAAATGCCTTAAAGTAAAACCCGAAACTTTATCGAAAATCAAATGTTTGATAATTGTATTGGAAAATGCATTTATGTTAATAGATACTTTGAAATATTAAAAAAATTCTGTTAAATCATTATTGAGTTATTATTCGTAAGAAATTAGATAGTATTTATTCTATTATATAATTTATTTGAGATATTTTAACCTAAATAAAAACACCTGCAGTGCCAAAAAATTATTATTGCATTTCATTCAATAACACCCAAGATATACAGCTGTCCTACCGTATGCTGCTATCACGGCTATAGTAAGATTAGTAAGATTGTGCGCGAACTCTAAGGGTTTGGATGAAAGTTGAAGAGATTGGAGGTCTAGGTGACATGAATATATGTGCAGCATATTTGGCCGATATGACATCGGGTAGTCTATTTACAAGGGACTTAAATTTTAAGAAAACGTCATACATACGTTTCTTTAAAGTGCTGTATCTTGGAAACCTTTTAACGAAATTTAATTTAAAAAAATGTATTTCTTCTATCTTATTATGGGCTTTAATTATAAATTTTTTATATTAATCTGCAACGTATAAAAAAAAATAAAAATTAAGTAAACCTTTTTCTTTTTGATTTTTTTTTTTNATTTAATTATAAATTTTTTATATTAATCTGCAACGTATAAAAAAAAATATAAATTAAGTAAACCTTTTTCTTTTTTATTTTTTTTTTTACTCGAGCAATATGATAAATAGGCATTAAAATTGTATGAAATTATATACATACTTTTGAAAGAGGAAAGGTGTGTAAGAAACAAAAAAATATGAATAGATCATATGAACTTTACTAAAGGTCTGAAATCACGAAAATCCCTTCAAGGAAATGGCAGAATTGAACTTTGTTGCAAGTTCACATGGGAAATCTGCTTGCGACGGGGTTGGAGGAAATTTTAGGAGACTGGCAGCTAGAGCAAGTCTTCATACAAATATACAATTTCATAAAATTTCAATGCCTATTTATCATATTGCTCGAGAGTTAGACGATCTAGAATCCATACGCCTTCGTAGCCCATTACGCCCATTTGGGTACTTAAAGTTGACATTATAGACAAACTTTTTTATTGAATACATATGACTGTCACATTTTAATCATTCTGGTTACACTAAAGTATTACTTTTTATAAATAAATAAATTTCTGTACATTATTTATACTAAATTTTAAAACCTTTGTTTCTAGAAACGACGCCCGCCCTCATTTTTCCAAAATTTAAAACAAACGTTAGTAGTGATGACATCATGTTTTAAAGTTGGAAATATAGTAACATCAGATATCGAGGTCTTAAAAGAAGTTGAAAAAGCATTGGATTTACATGCATTTGAAAGCGCTGACTTAATTCATCAGTATTATATTGAATTGCTGGGAAAACAGAATAGTATTACGAGGTCTGAATTCGGTCAGCTAACAATAAAAGCTAACTTTACGGAGACAGATTTACTGGTAAGTAATTGTTTATCTCATAAGGGTGTTTCCATCGGAAAGTCTACCGCGACAAAAAAAGGCGTGAGTACTAGGTACTCACGAAATTTGATGTGTAAACATATGCGAACGGCAAAGCATAAAAGTACGTTTACATATAAATATAATCTCAATCAAAGCTCGTTAGCTGTCAAATTGGTTGTGCTTGTTATTCACACAACTCGAGGAAAAGTTAAACTTCTTCTCTGTGCCACCGTGGTAACTCTTTTCAGCAACACATATTAAATGTATTTTAACTGAATATTTTATTAAAAATACCTTTACAAACCTATTTTCCTTACTAGCGTTAATTTTTGTTTACTTTAACATTTGGGATTCCTCCTCTTCTTCGCAAGTATAATCGATAAAACAGGGTTGGACACTAAAAATTACTTTTATAATTATGATTTTGTATGGCTAATCTCTTTTTCTAATTACAGATTAGGGAGTTAAGCTCGAAAATAAGGATAATATTTTTATAGACAAACCTATTAGGCGAATCAGTTGCAGAGATACTAGGGTTGCCAATCCCGGGATCCCGAAAATTTTGAAATATCGAATTGATAGTAACAATTTGTTTATGAATTTTGAAGTATGATTTTTTTTAAAATGCCGTTTTGACTGCAATTAACAAAAAGCTTTAAAGTGTTCTTTTAAATTGCAGTCTGAGCCTTTTTTGAAGAAGATTTCAATGAATTTACTCATAGCGTCGCTAATGTAAACGAAAGAGAGAGTTTTAAGGAAAATTTAGACAATTTTTTATATCAATCTACTCAAAACTTCCTCAAATCGAAAAACTTATAATTTGACCGACGTGCTGGTAAAACAAGTTCAAATATTTTGTAATGGAGGAGATAGGGGTCATTATCTTCAAATGGATTATGTCTACCTTTTGAGAGTTCAGCCTAAAAGTGTTGATGGCGAAATATTAGAGCTGTAGCAAACCGCGTGTATTCGTTACTGAGTAACGAATACAACCCCTGACTCGAAGACCCGAATCGTTACTCGCATAATAATCTCGTTACTCGCATGTTCCGTGTATGCACCATCAACGTGGATCGATACGACACAACATATTGTGCAGTAACGAAATTGTTTTCGTATCAATACTATAGTGTGTTGCGTGTGTATGTACGTACATGCATGCATGATTCGTGTGAGGTACAAGTGCTTGATTGTATCAAATTGTTCGAATCGATACAAAACTATGTTGCGTGTATACATATGTATATATGCACATGTATGTATATGTATGAACGAACATTTCCTTACGCTGCAAGAATCGTTGCGATGATTCTTGTGAGGTAAAAGTGCTTGCAGTACCAAACCGTTACTCACATAATAATCTCGTTACTCGCATGTTCCGTATATGCACCATCAACGTCAATCAATACAACACAACATATTGTGCGGTAACGAAACTGTTTTTCGTATCGATACTGAAGTATGTTGCGTGTCATGCATGCATGATTCGTGTGAGGTACAAGCAGGGATGGAATTTCAAAATTTCAAAAGGTGCCTAATGGTCTTCAAAAATTGTGCCGAAACGAATATGAAAGTGCCACAAAATTAAATTTCTTTTATAATAATTATTTCTTCATATAAAAATTATTAATTAATTAAATTATTACAGTAAATCACTTTTATGAGGGAGCGGCATACACGGTGCATCTGAATCGCGAGTCGATTTGGATGTGTTAAGTAAAAATAAATATGTGTTAGTTACACCGACATGACTCTGGTATGACTCTGAATGACTCAACTGTGTGTAGTCGAAAGGCGAGTGAACACGTACACAGTTGACTCGCGAGTCAGACGCACC
The DNA here is from genome assembly GCF_001687245.7 of Rhagoletis zephyria. Lineage (NCBI taxonomy): Eukaryota > Metazoa > Arthropoda > Insecta > Diptera > Tephritidae > Rhagoletis > Rhagoletis zephyria. Next base: position 153,335 of record NW_016157284.1, read on the forward strand.
GTCTATGTTGCCTATTAGACATAAAACATAAATTCATAGTAAAATTACACAGAATTCCAATTACGGAAGGGAAATACACCGAAGCACAGCTATTCTGACATTATTACACTCATATGTATGTACCTATATGCGAAATAATGGCAGTAAGACATTTTGACCAGTTTTGCCTATTATTTTCATTGATTATTTTTTAATTGATTTTAAATAAAAGTCTAGTTCATAATTTAATAAGCACAATAAATGTACACAAATCGCCATTTCAAACTTTGTACAAAAATTATGCAACAAAATTCAGAATTTTTAAGAAGATTCCAAGTTTTCGATGTTATGCATTTTTTCCATATAAAGTGTGCTCGAAATTTTTTTAAATGGATCAAAATGTATGACACCGTCAGAAAAAAATATCAAAAATCATCGGGATATTGCAGAAACTGGCACTTTCATTTAATAAACTATAAAACTGCGAACTTAGAATCTTTCCAAAAATCCTGAATTAAAAGCTTGTTGTGGCGAAATCTTACTTTCCATACTGCATATTCACAACAGAATTCAGCGGTTCGCAAATAATTTTCACAGCCCTTATTTTAATTTGTAAGTGCTTTCAATTTTCACTTTTTGTAATTTTTTAATCTATAAAGTGGTATGCAATTTTTTGTTATATATTTGCATTTTATGCTAAACTTCTATATTTCAAAAATGGCACTATTGTGACTACTTAGGTCGTTGATAACTGATGAAGATACACGTATATATGAATATCAAATAAAACACCTCTTTGAGGTAAAATTTTTGAGTGACGAAAGCTGAACTAGAAACACAAAATTTATGATATCAATTTCGTAACGAGAATTATACGCATTTTTTAACTGCCTCAAAGAGGTGTTTTATTTAATATCAATTATTTTGGGGTGGCAAATTAAAAAAAAAAAAANCTTAATTTGCTGATTTAATTTTTTTATTCATTTTCATTTTTAATTCTTTTAATTGAAATTAAAAATTCTTGTATTATCGGTAGGATTGATAAAATATGATACTTGTATATACTTGTGACTCAAGCGCGTTAAAATATCTTGGAAACACCGCATCAGTTATTGTTTTTGAGCTTATAGTTTGAGCATTTCTATTTGTATATATTCCTAAATTTAGTTTTACTTTTCGGAATATAATCTGTGGTTCATGTAAATGAATTTTTGGGAGACTTGTGTAGAGATTGAAGTTGCAGGATTTTACCCGATGCTTTTTTGTTCCGTACGTTTTGCTGTTACTCACTTTTTAGTCGCACTTCAGAGAGTGATTTTGCTGTTTGACCTTTTTCCAGGATTTTACACGAAAAGTATTGGATCAGAGGTATTATATCATCCATACATATGCATATTATACATACATATATTCATGTATGTTCATCAGTTATCAACGGTCCCAGTTAAAATGATTTCAGTATTTTTTCTAATTTTCGGCTTGCTTTTTTATCAAAATAGACTACTAAACCTATGCCTAAAACCATCTACAAATATCAAAACCAGGGCATGAATCACGTATGACGACGATCGTCTGAACGATATCGTGTCGAGATTGTCTTGCTTCATAAAAATCAAAAATTGTTTGATCGTTTGTGCGATATCGTCAACTCGATTACAGTTTTGCTTCACGTAACAGTAACAGTAACACGTAACAGCAACACAAATGCATAAATCAGTGTTTTGACAACATCGTTTTGTCAGTATCGTTTGAACGAATATCGTTTCAAAGTTACGTGATTCATGCCCAGTTGCAACAAATGAGTCCATAAATATTTATGTACATACCAGGGGTTTCGCAACCGCGGAGCTTCCGCTTTAATTTTAACAATCGCATTCGCAATAATCAATGCGGGGCTTTTGCGAATGCGAATGTTGTGCAAGTGCACCGATAAAACGTATATATGGCAAACAAAACGACAAATTGTGGCCAATATTTTTTGTTTATGGTCGTGGGAGTATTTGTGTAACAAAACTGGTCACATGACATATTTATCAACTTTGGTAAAAATGTCTTTAAGCATATTATTTCCTAAGCTATACAACCGAGATATCAATGGGCAGTCGTACGTCAAAGAGAACATACTCATTTTAGTAAAAATTTCTTTTTTTTTTGTTTTGCTATTTGAAGTCAAGAAGTAAGCTCTTTCAACAGGGATTTCCAGCAGAAATGGTCAACGTCTGGATACAAAGAGAATCGATGCTCAAATAATTATATAGATCTGGCCTTTAATTAAGTAAGAATTACGATACTAATGCTTACATATAAAAAATCGGGGTGCTTTTTTAAAAAAATAATCCGATTCGGCTGGCAGCCACGACTTTGAAAACAGAATTTTGTTAAAAATTTTCGTTCCTGAAAAATAATAATTTATTTTCCATATCTACCTATTTAGCTCGCTATAAGCACAAATTTTTCAAACCAGTCGCAAAAGAAAGTATTAAAAATTAATTACAAAAACTAAAATCGAAAAACGCTGATGACGTTACAGGTTGTGAAACAGTCAAAGGAATGAGAAAGAATAATTCTTTTTAAAAAGCGTGATACATCTGGTTTAGCTTGTAAACGCTGTTTAAACAACGATCTCACCATTATGCTGAAGATGAAAGTCGGGAGGATACATCCTACATTTTCAGCCCCGATGCAATTCTCATTACCTTTTATTGAATATAATGTTCCCACTTTTTAAATTCAAGTACTAAATAAAATAAACATTATTAAAAATTCCTAACTTTTCAATTTTTTATTTGCCTGAATAACTTAATTTACTTACCTTATTGTTTCTTAAAAATACTTATAACGACAGCCTATGTAGTAGGTGGCAAGTAACTGCTGCAACAAATATATCCACACAAATGCCCGCTTGTACCTCAACGATGTACCCAAACATGTTGCGCAATACGTGTGAGAAGGCGCACTGCCAGGAATGACTCTGTGCCATTTGAATTATGTGTTTGTATGCGTGGATCTGAGTGAAAGTTTGAGAAATGTTCCACACGCAAATGCACCGGGGCACGATCGCTTGGTCGGCTAACAGGAAGATTCAAATGGGAAAGTGTCTTTTAAGTGAAAATAAGTGCAAGGGAAAGTTCCGCATCGAATACGGTTTATTTTAATCAGTGGCAAAAAGGAATAAAACAAGTTGTGCCCCGTTTAACCGCTGCAGATCCCGCTACCAGAAGGCTATCAAGCGGCAGGAGTACCAAGAGGACTCAAAGCCTGAATTCTGGAGTTGAGCGTTTTCAACACCAAAGCGTCTAGTTTATAGCCTCGTATACAAGTTATATACAACCACTGATATACATGTAAGACAAAACCGCGGAACGGCGAGAAATAAATAGTTGAGGTCAACGACCGGGAATACACAAAGAAAGAAACACCGAGATCAACACCAAGAGCTTAGAGAAACCTGAAACACTTCAAGAAAGCATACATACATACATTCCAGAGCGCCGGACTCCGCGCGAGGAGAGCTTCCAGGCGCTCATGTCACAGCACTCCGTCAATCGCTGTTGGCGGCCACTCTTATCACAATACACCACATTCTGTTTCCGTTTTATTGATTTTTCTTTCACCACACTGGCGTCTTTCTTTCTTAAGTCCCATATGGTTCCTCCTAATTTGCCATTACACTGACATGACCTCAAACCAAATTTCGCGCATGTTTGTAGCTAACTTTTTATTTATTCTTTTGGTTTTAAGTAATGATGCATGTTTTCATGCCGCGTAAATAATTAAATTATTTTAAGTCCCTGATCGGAACCATCACCCCTAATACGTACATATAGATATTTATATATTTTGCACTTGCCACAATCCATAAATAGTAATTTGATTTTTAGTTGTATACCTTATTTTTATTTTAAAGCCTTTATATTATAGATCCGTACTTGGCGAATTCGTGAAGAACAAATGAAATTCAGTAGTCCGATATTTTAATTTAACTAATTTTTTGTAATTTTATTTATTTTTATTAAAAGAGGTTCAGAGGTAGTTAAATGGCGTAGTCAAGAGTGCTGGCGACCGTCCCGGAGTGAATGAATGTCACAGCGCAATCACTACATTTATCCACCTATGAATGCTCCCACTCTAGTGTACCGCCTATACTCTTGCTAGGTATTGGAAGTTTTTTTGGTATTCCATAATATTTCTTATTCCAGCCTCTCCCATCTCCTGTATGCAGGCGCCTACATCACATGCGAGATCGGTAAGTGCTAATACATAAGGTATGCTTACAAATGTACATTCAACCCGGAAACCAGCCAACAACAATTAAATTGCTAAAAAGGGATATAATTGGCACTGAAAAGAAAGAAAATTTAGTTAAGAGTGAGCCGGAGAACAGCCAACACCAACGCAAAGTTGAATATGAGGCAAGCCCGGAGGAGAATTTTTTGCGAATCAGTTGAAAACAAAAGGCAAAGTAGAAATTTCAAAAAGATTGAAAAAATGAGAGAGAAGAAAAAGACGTACAAGAGAATTTTGAATAAAATCGTTTCAACGATTGTAACCTTAAAGGGGGATAAAAGGGTTTTTGCTCAGACAAAGATCGGAGGCGTAGAAGTGTTAGCATTATTAAATTCAGGAGCGGGAGCAAGTTGTATAGGGAAGATGCAGGAAAATTACTAGAGGGCAAGGAAGACCTCGTTCTTCCAATAACGAACCAGAACATACGAACAGCGAACGGTGGTGAAACTGCAGTAACCGGTGTAATCACGCTCTCAGTGATGTGAGATGGTATGACGAGGGACTTAGAATTCCTCATAGTGCCCGGTTTACAACAACAAGTATATTTGGGGATAGACTTCTGGAAGGCCTTCGACATGGCTGTCGTTAGTAGGGGAGCACGTATATGTCCAGATCAGGCTGCTGTCGCCGAGCTCGCACCTGCCGAAGGGGACCTGTCCTTTGTGGCCGTCCAACATACTTTGACAATCGAAGAAAGTGCCGCTCTAGAAATAGTCAAAACACAGTTTCCGTCATTTGCCGTTTTAGGATTAGGGAAGACAGATATGGAGGAGCATATAATTGAGGTAAAAAACGAAAATCTTCCAATAAAGCAGCGCCACTATTCGATTTCGCCTGCAATACAGAAATTGATATATCAAGAACTTGATAAGATGCTTAGTATGGGGGTAATAGAGGAAAGCAATAGTAGCTGGAACTCACCCGTCTCTCTTGCCATAAAAGGCACAAAGAACCGCCTCTGCCTTGACGCCAGGAAGGTAAATGAATGAACTATAAAAGATGCATACCCGTTGCCACACGTAGATGGAATCCTTAGCCGCCCTCAGAACACTCGCTACATATCGGCTATAGATTTGAAGGACGCCTTCTGGCAGATTCCTCTTGAAAAAAATCAAGAGAGAAGACGGCGTTCACTGTTTCAGGAAGACCACATTACCAGTTTACAGTAATGCCATTCGGACTATGCATCGCGGCACAAAGAATGTGCAGACTTTTGGACAAAGTGATGCCGGCTTCGTTGCGTGAAAGTGTTTTTGTTTATTTAGATGACTTGTTGGTGTGTTCTGTAGATTTTTCGTCCCATTGTGTTTGTTGGAAAAGGTCGCTCGATGTTTACGTGAAGCAAAATTAACAATTAATGTTGAGAAAAGCTAATTTTGTTATAAGGTGGTTCCTTACCTTTGTTATGTGGTGGAGGATGGTTGTATACGTACGGATGCAAACACTATCACGGATGCACATGGAAGAAATGACAACAAACGAAAGATTTATGGACGTTTCCTTAGACTCACCTTGCTTTGACTCGGACGAATACAAGGAACTGAAAAGGACTGTGACCGATAACAAAGACCAACTACCAGGCTTGTGCATATCGGACGGGTATGTTTATAGACGGACTCAATTTAACCGGGGGGACCAGCTTCAAGAGGACCAGACCTGGAATCTTTGGATACCATCGGAATGGCGACCAGGGTTAGTGGAGGCTTCCCAAAGTTCACTTTCTGCAGGCCCCGGGGGTATCCACAAGACACTCACACGAATCCGTGAAAAATATTACTGGCCAGACATGGTTACGGATGTCCAAGCTTATATTAAAGGCTGTGAAATATGTAAAGGTAACAAGACTCAAAATGCGTTTCATAAACCAGTGATGGGAAACCAACACTTAACCGAGCGACCTTTCCAACGCTTGTATGTCGACTTTATGGGTCCTTACCCACGTACTTGTGGTGGTAATGTTTATGTTTTTGTTTCTCTGGACAATTTTTCTAAATTTGTGTTTTTGAACCCAATGAAGAGAGCCACTTCAGCCGAGGTGGTAAAGTTTTTAGAAAAGGAGGTTTTTCATATTTTTGGCGTCTCTGAGTACATACATTCAGACAACGGCAAGCAGTTTGTCTCTGAGATATTTTCTAGTTTTCTAGAAAAATACGGCACATCAAAACTGCATTTTATTCGCCACAGGGCAACGCCGCAGAGCGAGTCAACAGGTCTGTGCTACAAATGCTCCGCTCGTACATAAAAGAGAATCATAAAAATTAGGATAGGCATATTAGTGACGCGGCTTTTGCACTCCGGAGCGTAGTCCACTCAGCAATCAACTGCTCCCCATACTTTGCTACTTTCGATATGCCTATGGTGCAACATGGTGCATCGTATGAGATATATCGAAAGCTCGGTACCATAGCGGATGCGGATTGCCAAGTAAACGTGAAAACAGACCGATTACAACTTATACGCCTAAAGTTAGTGAAAGAACTGAAGTTGGCTCACGAAAGAAGTATGAAAGCTTATAACACTAGAAGTAGAGATATCAGATTCCAAGTCGGACAGGTGGTATACCGCCGAAACTTCCGGAAGAGTTCCCAAGTAGACAATTATAATGCTAAACTTGCACCTAAACAAATAAAATGCAGCGTTTTGAAGTCTATCGGAAACTCTATGTATGAACCAGGCGATATCAGCGGGAACAAAGTAGGGGTATACCATGCCAAGGACATATTTGTGGCTTAGTGTTTGTATGATCCTGATCTAGAATTTGTTATTAGTTCGTTGTTTTTGTTTAAGTGTTAGTTGTCTTAATTTTTTCGTCTATGTACATTACGGACTTAGGTATGCTATTACCACTCACAAGCAAGCTTGCTTACGCAAAAGTGGGTAAGCGAGATTGTGATTAGTATCCATTGTATTTATATACTAGCAGACCCGGCGAACTTCGTCCCGCCCAAAATTTTTATGTATTTTATTGAAACTTTTTGGTCCAACATTTTCACCATCAATTCACGTTTACGATTTTCATTGGCACATTTGTCTACTAAGATTAAGGTTTGGTGGTCTTGCAGCTTTAAATAACCTAAGGAAAGTGTTATATCCGTTCTTGAAATTCTCCAGATGTGCGGCATTTCATAGCACGGTTATTCGCAAAGCGAAATAAATTTTTTCCTCTTCACTCCCTGGCGGCAACAATGACCCGGTTCTATAGTGAATGTCCTAGAAGCTTTACAGTATAGTAGGTGGCAATTTCAAAATGGGTGCGAATCATTGTTCTACAGAAATGCAATATACATATACTTATTTCAGACGAAATACCTTAAAAGTTTGAACGCATAATAATATTGGAAAATCACATCCATTGGGCCAATTGCAACGCAGGAGCGTTCGATATACTCAATGGTGCAACAGGTCGATTTAATCTGACCTTCACGGCCCCTTTTCTCACTTGGCTATTTTTAGTAATAGCTCGACTTCAGCACCACTTGGCAGCACGTTTTTGCAATAGTATTGCATACATATTTAAAACATTAGCCAAATCGGATCATAAATAAGATTTTTAGTAATAACTCAACTACAGCGCCAACTGTCGGATTAAATTGTGAAACTAAACCATCCAGAGACCCACTCAAATACACAAAAAGTTTCGTTAAAATCCGTACAACCATCTAGGAGGATTTCACTCACAAACACACCTACAGAAGAATAAAAAAATTCATTCAAAGATAGCTAAAGGTCGGTACGTTTGTAGGCCTCACACCCCTTTTCAAATAGCCCAAATTTTCTCCATGAGTATGGGCTTGATTTCAACTATATACATATCTCCATACGAAGTTCCAGTACTGTACCATGAATACTTTCAGAGATATGCAGTATAAAAATTCGATTTATATGGGAGGTGCCACGCCCCCCTTTCCAACAGCTGCCCTCTTTCTTCATGAGTATGCGATTGATTTCGTATATCTCCATACCAAGTTCCAGAACTCTACCATGAACACTTCCAAAGATAGGCAGTATGAAAAATTCGGTTTGTATGGAAGATGCCACGCCCCCTTTTCCAATAGTTCCAATTTTTCTCCAAGAGTATGCGATTTATTTCGTACATCTCCATACAAAACTCTAGAACTCTACCAAAAAATTTCCAGAGATAAGCAGTATGAAAAATTCGGTTTGTATGGGAGATGTCACACCCCTTTTTACAATAGCTAAAATTTTTCTCCAAGGGTATGCGATTGATTTCGTATATCTCCATACCAATTTCCAAAACTCTACCATGCACACTTTCAGAGATATGTAGCATGAGAAATTCGGTTTGTATGGGAAGTGCCACGCCCCCTTTACATATAGATTTTTTTCAGCCTAAAACCATCCTTGGGACACGTGCGGCAGGCGGCAGTTTCATAAAAATCGGTTCAGCCGCTCTCGAGCCTTGCGAAAACTAACAAACGGCTTTCTAAATATATATTAGTTAAGATATATTATATATTATAATTATATTTTGACAGTATCCGTTGTTTCAGATTGGCGCAAAAAAATCTTGCTTAGTGACGAATTCGCCCCTTGATATGATCGTTACTTAAAGCTATTTATATTCGAAATTGCATGAAAATTGGAAAACAGGAATCTATAAGCTTATCCAGGCAAAAAGCCACCTACATACCGAATTTTAAGCAAATCGGACCATAAATACGATTTCTTCGAACAGATCGGTCCCTGGTCCACTTCTCGGACAAAATGGATCATATATGCTAATATATGCCAAAAAGCTACCTACGTACCGAATTTTAAGCAAATCGGACTGTAAATACGATTTTTTCGAATAGATCAGTCCCTGGTCCACTTCTCGGAAAAAATTGACCATTTATCTTAATATATGCTAAAAAACTACCTACGTACCGAATTTTAAGCAAATCGGACCATAAATACGATTTTTTGGAATAGATCGGTCCCTGGTCCACTTCTGGGAAAAGAAGGGTCATATATGCTAATATATGCGAAAAAGCTACTTAAGTACTAAATTTTAAGCAAATCGGACTATAATAAGATTTTTTCGAATAGACCGGTCCCTGGTCCACCTACCCGAAAAAAAGTAAAATTTTTTAGCCTATAACATGGTGGTTACTGAAAGCTATTTGTATACAAAATTTCATGAAAATCGGACCAGCCGTTCGCAAAAAAAAGCCTGTTACAAAAAAAAGGGACTTCTCTTTATATAATTAGTATAGATTTTAATTGTTGACGTATTTGACTAATTCATTAAACATTTATTTATTTTTTAATTTTTTTATCTTCTTATTTTGTTATTTTATTTTTTTTTATTATTTTTTTTCTTTTATTTTTATTTAACCAACAGGACTATTGGTACCTTTACCAAAATCTACTGTGATATAGTATAAGGATAGCTAACTGTGATATAGACATAGGATTTTATTGTGATATAATGATAGGTTATCTCTCCGTGATATGTATATATGCTGTTAACTGTGATATAATATGTAAGAGTAGTACGTAGGAGCATAAACGTGTTAATTATCGTAGACATAGGTGAATGTTCGACTAACTACACAAAAGATACGCATACAGAAACAAAGAGACTTTCATAGGAAGCCCGGCGTTATGTCGTGGGTCGAGGCCACACGTAGGCCAAACGCACAAACAATGTAGGTAGGCTGCGTTTGAATTATTTTACGTACACGCTGCATATTGCATCGGTGGATGCGAGCCTGTAGCGACAGCCTATGTAGTAGGTGGCAAGTAACTGCTGCAACAAATATCCCCCCACACAAATGCCCGTTTGTACCTCAACGATGTACCCAAATATGTAACGCAACATGTGTGCGAAGGCGCACTACCAGGAATGACTCTGTGCATACGTGTACGTGTGTGTAGGTGCATATGCTAAGGTGTAGATTTGAATTATGTGTTTGTATGCTGGATCTGCGTGAAAGTTTGAGAAATGTTCCACACGCAAATGCACCGGGGGCACGATCGCTTGGTCGGCTAACAGGAAGATTCAAATGGGAAAGTGTCTTTTAAGTGAAAATAAGTGCAAGGGAAAGTTCCGCATCGAATACGGTTTATTTTAATCAGTGGCAAAAAGGAATAAAACAAGTTGTGCCCCGTTTAACCGCTGCAGATCCCGCTACCAGAAGGCTATCAAGCGGCAGGAGTACCAAGAGGACTCAAAGCCTGAATTCTGGAGTTGAGCCTTTTCAACACCAAAGCGTCTAGTTTATAGCCTCGTATACAAGTTATATACAACCACTGATATACATGTAAGACAAAACCGCGGAACGGCGAGAAATAAATAGTTGAGGTCAACGACCGGGAATACACAAAGAAAGAAACACCGAGATCAACACCAAGAGCTTAGAGAAACCTGAAACACTTCAAGAAAGCATACATACATACATTCCAGAGCGCCAGACTCCGCGCGAGGAGAGCTTCCAGGCGCTCATGCCACAGCACTCCGTCAATCGCTGTTGGCGGCCACTCTTATCACAATACACCACATTCAGTTTCCGTTTTATTGATTTTTCTTTCACCACACTGGCGTCTTTCTTTCTTAAGTCCCATATGGTTCCTCCTAATTTGCCATTATACTGACATGACCTCAAACCAAATTTCGCGCATGTTTGTAGCTAACTTTTTATTTATTCTTTTGGTTTTAAGTAATGATGCATGTTTTCATGCCGCGTAAATAATTAAATTATTTTAAGTCCTTGATCGGAACCATCACCCCTAATACGTACATATAGATATTTATATATTTTGCACTTGCCACAATCCATAAATAGTAATTTGATTTTTAGTTGTATACCTTATTTTTATTTTAAAGCCTTTATATTATAGATCCGTACTTGGCGAATTCGTGAAGAACAAATGAAATTCAGTAGTCCGATATTTTAATTTAACTAATTTTTTGTAATTTTTTTTTTTTTTATTAAAAGAGGTTCAGAGGTAGTTAAATGGCGTAGTCAAGAGTGCTGGCGACCGTCCCGGAGTGAATGAATGTCACAGCGCAATCACTACATTTACCCACCTATGAATGCTCCCACTCTAGTGTACCGCCTATACTCTTGCTAGGTATTGGAAGTTTTTTTGGTATTCCATAATATTTCTTATTCCAGCCTCTCCCATCTCCTGTATGCAGGCGCCTACATCACATGCGAGATCGGTAAGTGCTAATACATAAGGTATGCTTACAAATGTACATTCAACCCGGAAACCAGCCAACAACAATTAAATTGCTAAAAAGGGATATAATTGGCACTGAAAAGAAAGAAAATTTAGTTAAGAGTGAGCCGGAGAACAGCCAACACCAACGCAAAGTTGAATATGAAGCAAGCCCGGAGGAGAATTTTTTGCGAATCAGTTGAAAACAAAAGGCAAAGTAGAAATTTCAAAAAGATTGAAAAAATGAGAGAGAAGAAAAAGACGTACAAGAGAATTTTGAATAAAATCGTTTCAGCGATTGTAACCTTAAAGGGGGATAGTAGGGTTTTTGCTCAGACAAAGATGGAGGCGTAGAAGTGTTAGCATTATTAGATTCAGGAGCGGGAGCAAGTTGTATAGGGAAGATGCAGGAAAATTACTAGAGGGCAAGGAAGACCTCGTTCTTCCAATAACGAACCAGAACATACGAACAGCGAACGGTGGTGAAACTGCAGTAACCGGTGTAATCACGCTCTCAATGATGCGGGATGGTAAGACGAGGGACTTAGAATTCCTCATAGTGCCCGGTTTACAACAACAAGTATATTTGGGGATAGACTTCTGGAAGGCCTTCGACATGGCTGTCGTTAGTAGGGGAGCACATATATGTCCAGATCAGGCTGCTGTCGCCGAGCTCGCACCTGCCGAAGGGGACCTGTCCTTTGTGGCCGCTCTAGAAAAAGTCAAAACACAGTTTCCGTCATATGCCNCTGTGGCCGTCCAACATACTTTGGCAATCGAAGAAAGTGCTCTAGAAAAAGTCAACACACAGTTTCCGTCATTTGCCGTTTTAGAATTAGGGAAGACAGATATGGAGGAGCATTTAATTGAGATAAAAAACGAAAATCTTCCAATAAAGCAGCGCCACTATTCGATTTCGCCTGCAATACAGAAATTGATATATCAAGAACTTGATAAGATGCTTAGTATGGGGGTAATAGAGGAAAGCAATAGTAGCTGGAACTCACCCGTCTCTCTTGCCATAAAAGGCACAAAGAACCGCCTCTGCCTTGACGCCAGGANGGCTTAGTATGGGGATAATAGAGGAAAGCAATAGTAGCTGGAACTCACCCGTCTCTCTTGTCATAAAAGGCACAAAGAACCGCCTCTGCCTTGACGCCAGGAAGGTAAATGAATGAACTATAAAAGATGCATACCCGTTGCCACACGTAGATGGAATCCTTAGCCGCCTTCAGAACACTCGCTACATATCGGCTATAGATTTGAAGGACGCCTTCTGGCAGATTCCTCTTGAAAAAAATCTAGCGAGAAGACAGCGTTCACTGTTTCAGGAAGACCACTTGACCAATTTACAGTAATGCCATTCGGACTATGCATCGCGGCACAAAGAATGTGCAGACTTTTGGAAAAAGTGATGCCGGCTTCGTTGCGTGAAAGTGTTTTTGTGTATTTAGATGACTTGTTGGTGTGTTCTGTAGATTTTTCGTCCCATTGTGTTTGTTGGAAAAGGTCGCTCGATGTTTACGTGAAGCAAAATTAACAATTAATGTTGAGAAAAGCTAATTTTGTTATAAGGTGGTTCCTTACCTTTGTTATGTGGTGGAGGATGGTTGTATANCTTTACCATCATAACTGATCATGCCAGCCTAAAATGGCTGATGAATCAGAAGGACCTTTCGGGTAGACTGGCAAGGTGGAGTTTGAAGCTCCAAGGGTATGATTTTGACATACAACACAGGAAGGGGCGCAAAATGTGGTGCCTGACACACTATCACGGATGCACATGGAAGAAATGACAACAAACGAAAGATTTATGGACGTTTCCTTAGACTCACCTTGCTTTGACTCGGACGAATACAAGGAACTGAAAAGGACTGTGACCGATAACAAAGACCAACTACCAGGCTTGTGCATATCGGACGGGTATGTTTATAGACGGACTCAATTTAACCGGGGGGACCAGCTTCAAGAGGACCAGACCTGGAAACTTTGGATACCGTCGGAATTGCGACCAGGGTTAGTGGACGCCTCCCAAAGTTCACCTTCTGCAGGCCACGGGGGCATCCACAAGACACTCACACGAATCTGGCCAGGCATGGTTACGGATGTCCAAGCTTTTATTAAAGGCTGTGAAATATGTAAAGGTAACAAGACTCAAAATGCGTTTCATAAACCAGTGATGGGAAACCAACACTTAACCGAGCGATCTTTCCAAGGCTTGTATGTCGACTTTATGGGTCCTTACCCACGTACTTGTGATGGTAATGTTTATGTTTTTGTTTCTCTGGACCATTTTTCTAAATTTGTGTTTTTGAAGTCAATGAAGATAGCCACTTCAGCCGAGGTGTTAAAGTTTTTAGAAAAGGAGGTTTTTCATATTTTTGGCGTCTCTGAGTACATACATTCAGACAACGGCAAGCAGTTTGTCTCTGAGATATTTTCTAGTTTTCTAGAAAAATACGGCACATCAAAACTGCATTTTATTCGCCACAGGGCAACGCCGCAGAGCGAGTCAACAGGTCTGTGCTACAAATGCTCCGCTCGTACATAAAAGAGAATCATAAAAATTAGGATAGGCATATTAGTGACGCGGCTTTTGCACTCCGGAGCGTAGTCCACTCAGCAATCAACTGCTCCCCATACTTCGCTACTTTCGGTATGCCTATGGTGCAACATGGTGCATCGTATGAGATATATCGAAAGCTCGGTACCATAGGGGATGCGGATTGCCAAGTAAACGTGAAAACAGATCGATTACAGCTTATACGCCTAAAGTTAATGAAAGAACTGAAGTTGGCTCACGAAAGAAGTATGAAAGCTTATAACACTAGAAGTAGAGATATCAGATCCCAAGTCGGACAGATGGTATACCGCCGAAACTTCCGGAAGAGTTCCCAAGTAGACAATTATAATGCTAAACTTGCACCTAAACAAATAAAATGCATCGTTTTGAAGTCTATCGGAAACTCTATGTATAAACCAGGCGATATCAGCGGGAACAAAGTAGGGGTATACCATGCCAAGAACATATTTGTGGCTTAGTGTTTGTATGATCCTGATCTAGAATTTGTTATTAGTTCGTTGTTTTTGTTTAAGTGTTAGTTGTCTTGATTTTTTCGTCTATGTACAT
>NW_016157284.1:174210-174513 GCF_001687245.7 Rhagoletis zephyria
TAATACGTACATATAGATATTTATATATTTTGCACTTGCCACAATCCATAAATAGTAATTTGATTTTTAGTTGTATACCTTATTTTTATTTTAAATCCTTTAAAGCCTTTATATTATAGATCCGTACTTGGCTAATTCGTGAAGAAAAAATGAAATCCAGTAGTCCGGTATTTTAATTTAACTAATTTTTTTTACGTTTAATTTTATTTATTTTTTATTAAAAGAGGTTCAGAGGTAGTTAAATGGCGTAGTCAAGAGTGCTGGCGACCGTCTCGGAGTGAATGAATGTCACAGCGCAATCAC
>NW_016157284.1:174667-178512 GCF_001687245.7 Rhagoletis zephyria
ATTGGCACTGAAAAGAAAGAAAATTTAGTTTAGTGTGAGCCGGAGAACAGCCTACACCAACGCAAAGTTGAATATGAAGCAAGCCCGGAGGAGAATTTTTTGCGAATCAGTTGAAAACAAAAGGCAAAGTAGAAATTTCAAAAAGATTGAAAAAATGAGAGAGAAGAAAAAGACGTACAAGAGAATTTTGAATAAAATCGTTTCAACGATTGTAACCTTAAAGGGGGATAAAAGGGATTTTGCTCAGACAAAGATCGGAGGCGTAGAAGTGTTAGCATTATTAGATTCAGGAGCGGGAGCAAGTTGTATAGGGAAGATGCAGGAAAATTACTAGAGGGCAAGGAAGACCTCGTTCTTCCAATAACGAACCAGAACATGCGAACAGCGAACGGTGGTGAAATTGCAGTAACCGGTGTAATCACGCTCTCAGTGATGTGGGATGGTATGACGAGGGACTTAGAATTCCTCATAGTGCCCGGTTTACAACAACAAGTATATTTGGGGATAGACTTCTGGAAGGCCTTCGACATGGCTGTCGTTAGTAGGGGAGCACGTATATGTCCAGATCAGGCTGCTGTCGCCGAGCTCGCACCTGCCGAAGGGGACCTGTCCTTTGTGGCCGTCCAACATACTTTGACAATCGAAGAAAGTGCCGCTCTAGAAATAGTCAAAACACAGTTTCCGTCATTTGCCGTTTTAGGATTAGGGAAGACAGATATGGAGGAGCATATAATTGAGGTAAAAAAACGAAAATCTTCCAATAAAGCAGCGCCACTATCCGATTTCGCCTGCAATACAGAAATTGATATATCAAGAACTTGATAAGATGCTTAGTATGGGGGTAATAGAGGAAAGCAATAGTAGCTGGAACTCACCCGTCTCTCTTGCCATAAAAGGCACAAAGAACCGCCTCTGCCTTGACGCCAGGAAGGTAAATGAATGAACTATAAAAGATGCATACCCGTTGCCACACGTAGATGGAATCCTTAGCCGCCCTCAGAACACTCGCTACATATCGGCTATAGATTTGAAGGACGCCTTCTGGCAGATTCCTCTTGAAAAAAATCTAGAGAGAAGACAGCGTTCACTGTTTCAGGAAGACCACTTTACCAATTTACAGTAATGCCATTCGGACTATGCATCGCGGCACAAAGAATGTGCAGACTTTTGGACAAAGTGATGCCGGCTTCGTTGCGTGAAAGTGTTTTTGTTTATTTAGATGACTTGTTGGTGTGTTCTGTAGATTTTTCGTCCCATTGTGTTTGTTGGAAAAGGTCGCTCGATGTTTACGTGAAGCAAAATAGCATATATTTCAGCGAAACTCAATAAGGCACAGCGAAATCACAGCATAACCGAGCTGGAATGCTATAGAGCCGTGGTTAGTGTAAAAAGGTTCAGGCCCTACATAGAAGGTATGCCCTTTAACATCATAACTTATCATGCCAGCCTAAAATGGCTGATGAATCAAAAAGACCTTTCGGGTAGACTGGCAAGGTGGAGTTTGAAGCTCCAAGGGTATGGTTTTGACATACAACACAGGAAGGGGCCCAAAATGTGGTGCCTGACACACTATCACGGATGCACATGGAAGAAATGACAACAAACGAAAGATTTATGGACGTTTCCTTAGACTCACCTTGCTTTGACTCGGACGAATACAAGGAACTTAAAAGGACTGTGACCGATAACAAAGACCAAATACCAGGCTTGTGCATATCGGACGGGTATGTTTATAGACGGACTCAATTTAACCGGGGGGACCAGCTTCAAGAGGACCAGACCTGGAAACGTTGGATACCGTCGGAATTGCGACCAGGGTTAGTGGAGGCCTCCCAAAGTTCACCTTCTGCAGGCCACGGGGGAATCCACAAGACACTCACACGAATCCGTGAAAAATATTAGTGGCCAGGCATGGTTACGGATGTCCAAGCTTTTGTTAAAGGCTGTGAATAATGTAAAGGTAACAAGACTCAAAATGCGTTTCATAAACCAGTGATGGGAAACCAACACTTAACCGAGCGATCTTTCCAACGCTTGTATGTCGACTTTATGGGTCCTTACCCACGTACTTGTGATGGTAATGTTTATGTTTTTGTTTCTCTGGACCATTTTTCTAAATTTGTGTTTTTGAAGCCAATGAAGAGAGCCACTTCAGCCGAGGTGGTAAAGTTTTTAGAAAAGGAGGTTTTTCATATTTTTGGCGTCTCTGAGTACATACATTCAGACAACGGCAAGAGTTTGTCTCTGATGAAATCATATGACCTTTAACCGACAGTGTTCTGTATACCAGAAAAAGCTTGAGCATAAAAGAAATACTGTATATTACTAACAATTACAGCAAGTTTGTGGGGACCCTAGCGTTGAGTTTACGTCTCATCCAGGTGTAAAGAAAGCGCTACCCAAATATTTGCAATGCGTATATCTCAATATACAGAGTTTATTGGCTAATAAAGTTGAGCTAGAAATACTTATAGATTTTACCGACCCGGATCTACTTTTGTGTTCCGAAACATGCCTAACTGATGACATAGAGGATACGGAAATAATGTTCCCGGCGTATCAGATGATACGCTGCGACTCAGACAGTAGACACACAGGGGGAGTGATAATACTCGTTCGAAACACGCTCGGTTTTAAAACAATAACTAACAAGGCTTTAGACAAAAATGTTTGGTGTATAGTTATTCAACTCACACACTGTGATACCAGGTGGCAGCTCGGGGTGGTTTATCACTCCCCAAGCTCAAGTGATGCGGAATTTGTTACATATATGGAGGATATCCTAGCAGAAATCTCAGAAAATTCTGTGAACACTGTTGTCATTGGCGATTTTAACATAAACATGAACGTAGTATCAACCTACAGCAGAAAACTCAATGATGTTTTCTTGCAACAAGCCATGCAACAGCTGATAAATTTTAATACGAGGGTGACGGAACATTCGGAAACACGTATTGACTTGTTGTATTCCAATGATAACCGAGTTATATGCCAAAAGGTCGAGGATCATAGAATATCTGACCACGAAACAATAATGTTTCGACTAAATGTCAATAAACTTAACCCACTTGCTAAGGAGGCAGAAGTAATATCCTGGGAGAGATATAACCCTGAGAACTTAACAAGTTTACTAAGGCAGTGCGATTTCTCAAACTTAAATTTTTTCGATGCTGACGGTATGGTGGAGTATATTACTCACTGCATTATGTGGGCCATGAGGCAGTCGACTTACTCAAAAATAACTCGCATTAGGCAGAGGAACAAATGGTATGATAGGCAATTGACAGAGATGAACAAGTATAAATCTAAATCCCATGAGAAAGCAGTGTTGTCAGGGTACTTGGGTGAATATAATTTAGTGAGAAGCAGGTATAAGAAAATTGTAAGGTTTAAAAAAATTAAATACTTAGAGCATAAGGTAGTCAATAACACGGAGGTCAAAGGAAATATTGGGGAAGTGATAATAAATAGCACCAACTATGTAGACAGCTTTGAAATTGCGGAAAACCTAAATAATTTTTTCGTGGACAGCATTTTGGAAATACATACCAATATAGAGTGTGTAAACTATGATTTTTTCGAGCAACGAGCTCCCACAAGTACGCTAAAATTTGAAGAGGTCTCAACGGAAGACATTCTTCAAATTGCCAAAAAATTTAAGCGGAAAATTGGGGGAAACAACCTACTTTCTGAAGGTGTTATTAAGGACTCTGCTGATTATATGGGATATTTCTATGCCCTACTTATAAATAAGAGTCTCCAGACAGGATCAGTACCGGAAGAATGGAAAATTTCATCAATAGTGCCCGTCAAGAAAGTTAGAAAAACGGTTAAAGCTGAGGAGC
>NW_016157284.1:179235-180818 GCF_001687245.7 Rhagoletis zephyria
GATTAATACATTATAAAAATACACCCACCTACCAAATTTGATCCGGATATCTCGAAAACTGAGAGACTAGATTGCATACAAACAGACAGACAGACGGACAGACGGACAGACGGACAGACGGACAGACGGACAGACGGACAGACGGACATGGCTAAATCAACTCAGCTCGACGTTCTGATCATATAAGTATACATTTTAATGGGTCTATCTCTTTTTGTTCTGGTACTTACAAACATCGGACCAAAGTTATAATACCATTTCATGCTCATGAAAGGTATAAAAAGTAGGGGTGCCAAAACTGAGCCCTGTGGTAATCCGATGTCTACGGCTATCTTACTAGACATCTTTGAATTAACTATTGTTTGTTGCCTACGATTACACAGAAAGCTTCTAAACCAGTCAAGCTCAGTGTTTTTTATACCAATGTTTTTTAGTTTATCCAACATTCGGACCCTATCAACGGTTTCAAATGCCCTTTTAAGATCAATAAACACTGCTACTACATTAAGGTGTCTATTAAGATCTTCTTTCCACTGAGAAAGCACCAGATTCAGCGCAGTCTCACAGGAATGTTTAGCTCTGAATCCAGATTGTTCTTTTATAAGTATTTTATTGGATTCCACATAGTACTGTAGCTGGTTTTTCACAACGGTTTCTAGCATTTTTTCCAAGCTAGGGAGAGTATTGATGGGCCTAACCAGGAGATATCAATAAATGGAGTAACCCAAAAACAATAGCGCGGATTGGAAACTCGGCCTTTCCAACCGTCTACATAACTTCCAGAAAATTGCATGCGTTTATATTGACATAAAATAATTGCAGTGATAACGAAATAATGTTATTTAAAAATTTCCGTAGAGCATTTTGTATTTAATATTTAACATTTTAAATCTAAATCTAATTATAAGAATGTTAAATCTTTGTTGCAATAAAAGTCTAACAGACTGAAAAAAATCAATAAATAAATAAATAAATAAAAATAAATAAATAATATCGAAAGCTCGGTACCATAGGGCATGCGGATTGCCAAGTAAACGTGAAAACAGACCGATTACAGCTTATACGCCTAAAGTTAATGAAAGAACTGAAGTTGGCTCACGAAAGAAGTATGAAAGCTTATAACACTAGAAGTAGAGATATCAGATCCCAAGTCGGACAGATGGTATACCGCCGAAACTTCCGGAAGAGTTCCCAAGTAGACAATTATAATGCTAAACTTGCACCTAAACAAATAAAATGCATCGTTTTGAAGTCTATCGGAAACTCTATGTATGAACCAGGCGATATCAGCGGGAACAAAGTAGGGGTATACCATGCCAAGGACATATTTGTGGCTTAGTGTTTGTATGATCCTGATATAGAATTTGTTATTAGTTCGTTGTTTTTGTTTAAGTGTTAGTTGTCTTGATTTTTTCGTCTATGTACATTACGGACTTAGGTATGCTATTACCACTCACAAGCAAGCTTGCTTACGCAAAAGTGGGTAAGCGAGATTGTGAATCGTATCCATTGTATTTATATATTTTAATTGTTGACGTATCGTAATTATTTTCTATTTATTTATGCATCTATTTATTTGACTA
>NW_016157284.1:182409-195953 GCF_001687245.7 Rhagoletis zephyria
GTACGTGTGTGTAGGTACATATGCTAAGGTGTAGATTTGAATTATGTGTTTGTATGCTGGATGCACGATCGCTTGGTCAGCTAACAGGAAGATTCAAATGGGAAAAGTGAGGGAAAGTGTCTTTTAAGTGAAAATAAGTGCAAGGGAAAGTACCGCATCGAATACGGTTTATTTTAATCAGTGGCAAAAAGGAATAAAACAAGTTGTGCCCCGTTTAACCGGGACCATTAATTCCCGCTGCAGATTCCGCTACCAGAAGGCTATCAAGCGGCAGGAGTACCAAGAGGACACAAAGCCTGAATTCTGGAGTTGAGCCTTTTCAACACCAAAGCGTCTAGTTTATAGCCTCGTATACAAGTTATATACAACCACTGATATACATGTAAGACAAAACCGCGGAACGGCGAGAAATAAATAGTTGAGGTCAACGACCGGGAATACACAAAGAAAGAAACACCGAGATCAACACCAAGAGCCTAGGGAAACCTGAAACGCTTCAAGAAAGCATACATACATACATTCCAGAGCGCCGGACTCCGCGCGAGGAGTATCAGACGGAGAGCTCCCAGGCGCTCATGTCACAGCACTCCGTCAATCGCTGTTGGCGGCCACTCTTATAACAATACACCACATTCAGTTTTCGTTTTATTGATTTTTCTTTCACCACGCTGGCGTCTTTCTTTCTTAAGTCCATAATTTGCCATTATACTGACATAACCTCAAACCAAATTTCGCGCATGTTTGTAGCTAACTTTTTATTTATTTTTTGGTTTTAAGTAATAATGCATGTTTTCATGCCGCGTAAATAATGAAATTATTTTAATCGGAACCATCACCCCTAATACGTACATATAGATATTTATATATTTTGCACTTGCCACAATCCATAAATAGTAATTTGATTTTTAATTGTATACCTTATTTTTATTTTAAAGCCTTTATATTATAGATCCGTACTTGGCGAATTCGTGAAGAACAAATGAAATTCAGTANGAATTCGTAAAGAAAAAATGAAATTCAGTAGTCCGGTATTTTAATTTAACTATTTTTTTACGTTTAATTTTATTTTTTTTATTAAAAGAGGTTCGGAGGTAGTTAAATGGCGTAGTCAAGAGTGCTGGCAACCGTCTCGGAGTGAATGAATGTCACAGCGCAATCACGATATTTACCCACCTATGAATGCTCCCACTCTAGTGTACCGCCTATACTCTTGCTAGGTATTGGGAGTTTGTTTGGTATTCCATAATATTTCTTATTCCAGCCTCTCCCATCTCCTGTATGCAGGCGCCTACATCACATGCGAGATCGGTAAGTGCTAATAAATAAGGTATGCTTACAAATGTACATTCATTCATACATACATACATACATATGCCTATATGCATATGTATGTACGAATAGATAGAGAGCAAGAGGTATTTTGAAACATTACTTACAAGTTGGGCGTAGTAAATAGAGAGTATAAAGCAATAGTATACACATATATACTTAGGTGTATATTTACATACTTACGTATCTTTTAAATTTTCGGTTCGTTTTGGATCTTTGAGATTTTTTTTTGCCTGTTTCTCATTTGACATTGCAAACGCGCCAAGCGTCCTATATGTTAGATAAATAGATATATACATAGCCATAATTAGGGAGGAGTGAATACTTGGATTTTGTAAGTTAAGGAAACCAGAGTTCTCATTAATAAAAGTTGTGAATAAAGTTTAGCTTAGTCAGAAACATTGATAGGTATACACATATATACTTGGATTTTATAAGCTTAGAAAACCAGAGTTCTTATTAATTGAAGTTGTAATAAAGTTAAGTTGTAGCTGCACTTATATATATATAAATAATATACTATGTATAGTATATGTTTAGGAGGAAATATATGGAGGATGTGATCAGGATTGAACGAGAAGTTATGGCTTGCTGACTCTTTATATTGGTGTGGGTGTTGCACTGGTGCAACAGGGGGGAAATGTGTGTCGACACTAATTGACGTTACTAACTTGGACATGACTTGTCAATAGACGTACGAACTAAGGTCAGGTTTAGGAGACTTTGCCAATTGTAGGAGTCACGGCAAAGTCCAAGGCTACAAGAACGTAGATGGGGTGGGCTGACTCCACCTGACTCAGACGGGCCTCTTCCATCTCCTTTATATTTCTATTCTCCTGGTTTTTCAGTGTCTTTTCTCTAACAGGCATTATGACAAATTTTGTTTATGTCAGCTGCAAGTAAGGTGGT
This sequence comes from Rhagoletis zephyria, assembly GCF_001687245.7. Taxonomy (NCBI): domain Eukaryota; kingdom Metazoa; phylum Arthropoda; class Insecta; order Diptera; family Tephritidae; genus Rhagoletis; species Rhagoletis zephyria. The sequence continues at coordinate 184,648 of NW_016157284.1, forward strand.
TGGAGGTGACCCCCCAACTGACGAGCTAGCTCGGGATGCCAGCTTGCCTGAATGCCAACCAACCTTACCCCAACAGTCAGCGACGTAACAATGGCGCCCAACGGCAATAGCCCGAAACTCCCTTACTTCACATTTTTCTATCTCCTTTCTGTATTATCTTTTTCTTCTATTTATCTACTAATACCTATGTATATCTTCATAGTAAACTACCTTTTTCTTCCTCTTACTCTTTGTATCTCCGGACAGGCTAGGGTCACGACGGCAACGTCGCTTTGTTTCGACAAAAGCGATAAGTGCCCGACTAACGAAACGGGGGTGTGCTCATACTGCTTTTGGAGTGCCTCTTGCTAGCATCAACACTGGTTTGATTGGTATCCAGAAGCCGGTTTGGCACAATTTGGGAAATATGTTTTAGCAAACAGAAGCAATTGTGTACGCACCCGTTCAAGCTACCGCGCATGCGGTCCAGATATCGCGTGAGCGTGAGGTTTACGGTGGAGCGACACAAGGGGTGGGATAACGTGGCAACCTCATTTGGGGCAAGTGTGCTCAATACAGATATGCCACGCTATTATGTTCAGATAAAGGGGGATGAAGTTGACTTTGATCATGGACCGTTGACAAATGACCGAATAACTGTAACGCACCCATGATGACCCCGCCGAGGTGTAACACCACCACCACACCAAGCTAAAAGAAAACCTTTCCTATACACAAAAGCAAACATCATTAATATAAATTCTACTAATCATAAACTATTATACGGGTACTAGGAGTTGCAAGATTTGTAGCAGTGAACGCTACCACGTTGAAAAGAAAGAAACGAAGGATCCTTTCTTATAAAATTGCTATTTTTTACCTTATATACATATACATTGCTAAAACAAAAAAAAATGTTATTTACCATTTTTCCCCTTATTTTAAATCTCGTTCTAGAATCATTTTCCTTATATTGTAAAGTAAAATTGAATTGTATTTTTTTATAATATATTTGTAATTAAAAATTGGAGTTAGGTTAGAAGCAGTGTGCCAGAACTTTTTGGACGAACCGGCTAAATTGGCAAAAAAACCTGGCTAAAAACGGCTAAACTGTTTCAACTAAATTTCACATGTTTTATTTAAATAAATCATAAGTAGAAAGACTAGGTCTTGGAGAAAAGTTGCAATTTCAAGCTGTAAAAAATTTTGCCAACAAGAATTTGCAAATTAGGAAAAACATATGATTGTGGCACATGGTTGGATTTTTCGTCGACGATATTTTAAATAAATAAGTGCGTTAAATTTGAAAATTTACAAACTTGAGCGACTTTAAAACGAAAAATGTAAGTAAATATTTGTTTACTTAATTGATTTAGTTAATCCCAATGATTTGAAAGGTACTTGGCTGAAAAAACTATATTCGTAATCGGAATGATCTCAACCAGAGTCGATATAGGAAACGCGACAGTTAGTACGGCAAAGAAATTGAAACGTATGTTGAAGAAAGCCGGACTAGCAAGAATCCTAGATCCGGTTTTTTGCCCCTCTGAAAGAATTTTAAAATACTATACTTCTTATGTTTGAAATGCAACCGTGGACACCAGCCGGCAGGGAAACTTGTAAGTTCCCTCAAATTTGCGTTCGTGCAGAAATTTGCAAGTTTCTCTACTTGAGAGAGAATTTGGGAGCATTTTTTCTTACTAACTGATATTTTGAGTGATAATTTTCGCTGCATTTTCGACGAACAAACCTGTTGTCTTCCCAGAGAGTTTTGCTTCACAAAGAAATTTGTGCTCTTTTACTTTCATTTTGACGCATTTCAGTGTTGGTTCTTTAAATTCAAGTTGGCCTTCGGTTTTTTGGAATTTAAATAAGTTCTCAGAAAAAAAGTTCGCTTAAATAAATCCACATGTGTACATAGTGCTTGAAAATATCCATTTTTCCCTTACCTTTAAACTTTAAGCGTGGGCAACAATGATATTTTGTAATTAAGGCAGAATTGAATATGCGCTATCAGGGAAGACAATACCTGTAACATTTATTCTTGGAACTATATCCAAACACAAACGCGTGTTAAGTAAACTGTGAAACAGTTTGTTATTTTCTAAGCATGATAAAAATATAGTAAGGTAGAACCGCTGAGAGTCACTTTTAAAATTCTTGACGTTTCCAAACAATTTAATTTTTAAATTTACTCACAAACTCACACACACATTTTCATTTTCAATCTCAAGCAACAACAATTTCGAACAATTTCATTTTTTTCTTTTCACTTTTATATGATTTTAAAATGTTGGCAAACTTAAAAAAAAAATCATGGCCGACAAATTGAGAGAACGGTTCTACCTTGCTGTATTTTTATCTTGTTTCTAAGCTTGCGAATAAAACTTCACACAAATTTAAGTCATTCATAACAAACATTTTATGAAGAAAATCCCCGTTACGGCCTTCTTTAGAAAAAATATATTCGTTTAAAATAAAAATAAGCAAAATCGGCCCAATTTTATATAACCCTGACTCCGCGTTAAGGCTAGTAGCCATTTCCAACAGATTTTGGATCGCTTAGTCAAAAATGAAAACATATATATTTGAATTTTAGGAAAACAAGGTAAATAGCAAAATCGGCTAAAAACGGCTAATTTTTTTTTTACAAAACGGCTAACAAATCGGCTTCCGGCTAAACCGAAATTTCTCCAGCTGTTTGCTATCGCAACCGGCTAAATGTAGCCGGAAAACGGCTAAAATGGCAACACTGGTTAGAAGGCTCAGCGAACATTGTTGAAGTTTTTTTTTTACATAGGGAGTAAAGTAGTCCGAAAATTTTGAGTGTTTGCCTGTAACACGTAGCATCACTAGGGCGCTTGAGAACCAAGTGGTGAGATCGATATTTAATCAGTTTGACACGGGAATACAACATCCGGTGGACTTCGTTCCAACGGATTATTTGAACAGGTATTCAGCACGCATCTTCAGAACCGATTCAACTCACCGTCACAACGAATCGAATCCACAAGGCACAGAGGCAAATTGCATTTCTAGTTTTTCACGAAAGTTAGACGAATTGTTAGAAATGTCTGCATCTGACCAACCCGGTGCAACTGGGCTCGACGATCCAGGGACAAGTGCGCAGTCAGCAGGCTCTGGTGCTGAGTGTCCGAAAGCTCCAGGGAGTGGACCAGCTTCAACTGCAACCAGTAGTGAGTAACTGAGCCACATGATGGCTATGCTGGCGCAACAAAACGACATGATGGCGCAGTGGATGGTCGAAGTTCGGAACATGAGGACAAATATGTCGTACCTCAGTAATAGGGTAGCAGACATAGAGACATCCGCCCAAGCCCTGGGTCATCGTTCTGCAGTGGCATCGACGCCGGAAAGCAGGGTCACGGAGCACTCAACCGCCGAGGCAACGACAACGTCACGTAACTCGATCTTAGCGCACAGGAGCCACCGAAGTGGAAGAAAATCGACTTGGACAAATGGCACATCAAGTTCGACGGCACTGGAAAGGGTATGACTGTGGAGAGTTTCCTCTTCAGGATCGAGAAGATGCGAACTCAGCACGACCTCTCCCATTATCAGCTCTTCACTGACTTCCATTGTAACGGGCTCTGCATTGAAGTGGTACTGGGAGGTCGCCAAAAACATGCCGATAATCCAAATTTCGGATATATAGAACTAAAGGCGGAGTTGTTAGCCCATTTCAAGACTGCGGAGTCTGATTACGAGATAATCCGGGAGATTATGGAAAGAAAGCAGATGACAGCGGAGAGCTTCGATGAGTTTTATGGGGAGGTCCACAATCTTACGTTTAGCCTGCGGAAGAAAATTCCAGAGAAAGAATTAGTTGGGATCCTGAAGGGAAACTTAAAGCCTTACCTGGCGAATCGAACTTTTGCCTCCCAGATGAATACGCTCGCCGAGTTGAAAGCCGAATCTAAGCGCGCCGAGAGAGTAATAAAGAATAACCGTAGTCGATCCAAGAATGTAAGCGAACTGTTGTACTGTGAGGAACGTTCATTAGATGAAAGCGTAGATCGTAAGCTTATAGAAGCTATTAGCAATCCACTAAAGACTAAGTCATATGCCCAGGGCAGCAACAATAATGCTAGGGCAAGCGGTCCCCAATATAATAAACTAGAAACTCAGCCTACGAAAAGCCCTCAGTCCACCATTAGTTCGTTTTGTCCGTTCCAATTTCAATTGATGTTGTGTTTTTCATGTGGGATGCTTGTGGATTATTATGTGAGGAATCCGAGTGATGCGGCGAAACAAGCTCGATGCAAGTCGTCTTTTCACAACATGGTCTGCTTTGCATGTGGTGCAGACACGTCGTTTTGTGTGTACAAACCTGAAAAGGGAAACAGGATGCTGGCGGAGACTTCCGGGAACTTCAGCCAGGGGAAGGAGAACTCGGAAACCAGCCAACAACAATTAAATTGCTAAAAAGGGATATAATTGGCACTGAAAAGAAAGAAAATTTAGTTAAGAGTGAGCCGGAGAACAGCCTACACCAACGCAAAGTCGAATATGAAGCAAGCCCAGAGGAGCATTTATTGCGAATCAGTTGAAAACAAAAGGCAAAGGAGGAATTTCAAAAAGATTGAAAAAATGAGAGAGAAGAAAAAGACGTACATGAGAATTTTGAATAAAATCGTTTCAACGATTGTAACCTTAAAGGGGGATAATAGGGTTTTTGATCAGACAAAGATCGGAGGCGTAGAAGTGTTAGCATTATTAGATTCAGGAGCGGGAGCAAGTTGTATAGGGAAGATGCAGGAAAATTACTAGAAGGCAAGGAAGACCTCGTTCTTCCAATAACGAACCAGAACAACCAGAATATGGTATGACGAGGGACTTAGAATTCCTCATAGTGCCCGGTTTATAACAACAAGTATATTTCGGGATAGACTTCTGGAAGGCCTTCGACATGGCTGTCGTTAGTAGGGGAGTACATATATGTCCAGATCAGGATGCTGTCGCCGAGCTCGCACCCGCCGAAGGAGACTTTTCCTTTGTGGCCGTCCAACAGACTTTGACAACCGAAGAAAGTGCCGCTCTAGAAAAAGTCAAAAGACAGTTTCCGTCATTTGCCGCTTTAGGATTAGGGAAGACAGATATGGAGGAACATATAATTGAGGTAGAAAACGAAAATCTTCCAATAAAGCGGCGCCGATTCCGATTTCGCCAGCAGTACAGAAATTTATATATCAAGAACTTGATAGGATGCTCAGTATGGGGGTAATAGAGGAAAGCAATAGTAGCTGGAACTCACCCGTCTCTCTTGTCATAAAAGGCACATAGAATCGCCTCTGCCTTGACGCCAGGAAGGTAAATGGAAGAACTATAAAAGATGCATACCCGTTGCCACACGTAGATGGAATCCTTAGCCGCATTCAGAACACTTGCTACATATCGGCTATAAATATGAAGGACGCATTCTGGCAGATTCCTCTTGAAAAAAATCTAGAGAGAAGACGGCGTTCACTGTTCCAGGTAGACCTCTTTACCAATTTACAGTAATGCCATTCGGACTGTGCAACGCGGTACAAAGAATGTGCAGACTTAAGGACAAAGTGATACCAGCTTCGTTGCGTGAAAGTGTTTTTGTGTATTTAGATGACTTGTTGGTGTGTTCTGTAGATTTTTCGTCGCATTTGTGTTTGTTGGAAATGGTCGCTCGATGTTTACGTGAAGCAAAATTGACAATTAATGTTGAGAAAAGCAAATTTTGTTATAAGGAGGTTCGTTACCTTGGTTATGTGGTGGGGGATGGTTGTATACGTACGGATGCAAACAAGGTTGCAGCTGTGAGGGATTTTCCGGAGCCCAAAGCTCCGAAGCAGCTCCGACGGTTCCTAGGTATTTCAGGCTAGTACCGTCGATTTATCAAAGATTACGCGACCATGGCAGCTCCACTGCACGACTGTCTCACTAAAGAAAAGATTAAGAAATTCACCATGACGGACGAAGCCAAGAGGTCGTTTGACCGATTGAAGCAAAGCCTCATATCGGCACCCGTACTGACGCACCCTGACTTTAATAGACGGTTTTATATACAGTGCGACGCATCGACAGACGGAGTGGGTGGGGTTCTATTTTAACTAGACGATGACAACAACGAACGACCTACAGCATATATTTCAGCGAAACTCAATAAAGCACAGCGAAATTATAGCATAACCGAGCTGGAGTGCTGTGCAGCCGTGGTTAGTGTGAAACGGTTCAGGCCCTACATAGAAGGTATGCCGTTTACCATCATAACTGATCATGCCAGCCTAATGGCTGATGAATCAGAACGACCTTTCGGGTAGACTGGCAAGCTGGAGTTTGAAGCTCCAAGGGTATGATTTTGACATACAACATAGGAAGGGGGCGCAAATTTAGTGCCTGACACGCTATCACGGATGCACATGGAAGAAATGACAACAAACGAAATATTTTTGGACGTTTCCTTAGACTCACCTTGATTTGACTCGGACGAATACAAGGAACTGAAAAGGACTGTGACCGATAACAAAGACCAACTACCAGGCTTGTGCATATCGGACGGGTATGTTTATAGACGGACTCAATTTAACCGGGGGGACCAGCTTCAAGAGGACCAGACCTGGAAACGTTGGATACCGTCGGAATTGCGACCAGGGTTAGTGGAGGCCTCCCAAAGTTCACCTTCTGCAGGCCACGGGGGAATCCACAAGACACTCACACGAATCCGTGAAAAATATTAGTGGCCAGGCATGGTTACGGATGTCCAAGCTTTTATTAAAGGCTGTGAATAATGTAAAGGTAACAAGACTCAAAATGCGTTTCATAAACCAGTGATGGGAAACCAACACTTAACCGAGCGACCTTTCCAACGCTTGTATGTCGACTTTATGGGTGCTTACCCACGTACTTGTGATGGTAATGTTTATGTTTTTGTTTGTCTGGACCATTTTTCTAAATTTGTGTTTTTGAAGCCAATGAAGATAGCCACTTCAGCCGAGGTTGTAAAGCTTTTAGAGAAGGAGGTTTTTCATATTTTTGACGTTCCTGATTACATACATTCAGACAATGGCAATAAGTTTGTCTCTGAGATATTTTCTAGTGGTGTCTAGACACCAAGAGCCCAGAGAAACCTGAAACACTTCAAGAAAGCATACATACATACATTCCAGAGCGCCGGACTCCGGGCGAGGAGTATCAGAAGGAGAGCTTCCAGGCGCTCATGTCACAGCACTCCGCCAATCGCTGTTGGCGGCCACTCTTATCACAATACACCACATTCAGTTTTCGTTTTATTGATTTTTCTTTCACCACACTGGCGTCTTTCTTAAGTCCCATATGGTTCCACCTAATTTGTCATTATACTGACATAACGTCAAACCAAATTTCGCGCATGTTTGTAGCTAACTTTTTATTTATTCTTTTGGTTTTAAGTAATGATGCATGTTTTCATGCCGCGTAAATAATGAAATTATTTTAAGTCCTTGATCGGAACCATCACCCCGAATACGTACATATTCATAGATATTTATATATTTCGTACTTGCCACAATCCATAAATAGTAATTTGATTTTTAGTTGTATACCTTATTTTTATCTTAAATCCTTTAAAGCCTTTATATTATAGATCCGTACTTGGCTAATTCGTGAAGAAAAAATGAAATTCAGTAGTCCGGTATTTTAATTTAACTAATTTTTTTTACGTTTGATTTTATCTATTTTTATTAAAAGAGGTTCGGAGGTGGTTAAATGGCGTAGTCAAGAGTGCTGGCGACCGTCCCGGAGTGAATGAATGTCATAGCGCAATCACGACATTTACCCACCTATGAATGCTCCCACTCTAGTGTACCGCCTATACTCTTGCTAGGTATTGGACGTTTTTTTGGTATTCCATAATATTTCGTATTCCAGCCTCTCCCATCTCCTGTATGCAGGCGCCTACATCACATGCGAGATCGGTAGCTGCTAATACATAAGGTATGCTTACAAACCCTGTGGAGAAAATCTCTAGTTCTGAACTGGGGCGCTTCTAATACATTTAGGCCAAGTACTGGTTCGCGATAAATCTCTTTTGCAAGCAAGCAACTGGCGAATTTAACATGGCGATGTCCTAGGAAGTGTCAATTGCTCCTCGCTNAGTTTCTTAAAAGTACCACTTTTCGACAATTTTGGACTGGTGGGGATCTAGTTCCTATCGGAGTAGTTCCTTTTTGGCGATAAAGACCTANTCGCTGCATCCCTTTTTGATAGTTCTGAACTAGTCCTAAATTCTATAGTTCCGAACCAGTTCCAAAATCGACAGACGAAAGCAAAAATTATCATGATTTTTCAAACTTTTTGGTTCTTCCGTGTGTGCGATTTTAAGTTAATTGTAAGAAATGTCAGCTGTAGCTGAGTTTGCAGAGGTGCTCGGTGTTATTTCTTAGATTCCAGACGGTCGCAAGATGTTGAAATGTTAACACAAATTTTAGTTTTGTATTACCAAGCTATGAAAAAGCATCTGCGAAGCACAGAATAGAAGCGTATTTGAACGAAAAAGCCATGTCTATGTAAAGTAAACAAGCCCCCGCTCCATCCCTTATTCGATAGTTCCGAAATAGTTCTAAATTCGACAAATAGGATCTAGTTAGTTCTGCATCCGTTTTTCTATAGTTCCTAATCATTTCTAAATTCGTCACTTTAGATATAGATTTCTATTGAAAAAAAAACTGAAAAAAATAGTTTCTTAAAAGTACCACTTTTCGACGATTTTGGACTGGTGGGGATCTAGTTCCTATCGGAGTAGTTCCTTTTTGGCGATAAAGACCTAGTACGGAACTAGAAATTTGATTCACTAGTCCGCGGTTTCCCTGCAGGGAATATACATTCATTCATACATACATACATATGCCTATATGCATATGTATGTACGAATAGATAGAGAGCAAGAGGTATTTTGAAACATTACTTACAAGTTGGGCGTAGTAAATAGAGTGTATAAAGCAATAGTATGCACATATATACTTAGGTGTATATTTACATACTTACATATGTATCTTTCTTTTAAATTTTCGGTTCGTTTTGGATCTTTGGATTTTTACCTGGATCTCATTTGACATTGCAAACGCGCCAAGCGTCCTATATGTTAGATAAATTGATATATGCATAGCCATAGATAGGAAGGAGTGAATACTTGGATTTTGTAAGTTAAGGAAACCAGAGTTCTCATTAATTAAAGTTGTGAATAAAGTTTAGCTTAGTTAGAAACATTGATAGGTATACACATATATACTTGAATTTTGTAAGCCAAGAATACCAGGGTTCTTATTAATTGAAGTTGTGAATAAAGTTTAGTTGTAGCTGCATTTTTATATATATAAATAATGGACTATGTATAGTATATGTTTAGGAGGAAATATATGAAGGATGTGATCAGGATTGAACGAGAAGTTATGGCTTGCTGATTCTTTATATTGGTGTGGGTGTTGCACTGGTTCAACAGGTGGGAAATGGTTGTCGACACTGATTGACGTTACTGACTTGGACATAACTTGTCAATAGACGTACGAACTAAGGTCAAGTTTAGGGGACTTTGCCAATTGTAGGAGTCACGGCAAAGTCCAAGGCTACAAGAAAGTAGATGGGGTGGGCTGACTCCACCTGACTCGGACGGGCCTCTTCTATCTCCTTTATATTTCTATTCTCCCGGTTTTTCAGTGTATTTTCTCTAACAGGCATGATGACAAATTTTGTTTATGTCAGCTGCAAGTAAGGTGGTTGGAGGTGATCCCCCAACCGACGAGCTAGCTCGGAATGCCAGCATGCCTGGGTGCCAACCAACCTTACCCCAACAGTCAGCGACGTAGCATACTTGACATTCGCATTCGCATCCGCATTCGCATCCGCGGTCTAAAATTCCATATTCACAACATCCCTAGTACATACATAGGTACAAAGCCGTATGCGTGTGCGGAGTTTAAATAATCGGAAGTAATAATCAATTGTAGCGCATTTCCTCTTACTATGCATATGCCTAAATGTATGCAACCATTTACAATAGCAAGCAAACACAGGGTGCTTCTAATGAAAATAAAAATTTTACGCTGAGATACACATGCAAGCCCTTCGAAATTTTGTGCTGGGATATGCGTTACAGCTTCGCAAATTTTACCCCTACCGAAATTAAAGATGTATACACATCAATAATTTTTATTTTATTTACAACAATTAATTATAATACATATTACTATAATATTATAACTAATTAAAAAAAGGAACTTATGGGTACTAGTTGCATAGACCATCGACCCTATATTAAAAGCGAAATTGAATTAAGCTTAGTGTACATATGTATATGGAAAAAAATAAAAAATAAAAAATTTCTATTCATTAATTATACGAACGATGCTTTGCCTTATATAAGGTGGTATAAATTGGCAGATCTAAGGAATGAAGTGACAATATTAATATTCGAGGAGTTTATATCTTTAAGTAGCGAAGACGGTGTTTTTGAGTTGAAGTGTTGTAGCCTGATGTTGTCCAGTGACTTACAGTCATCCAGTAGATGTGTAACGATTGGGGTTAGTCCGCATCTTGGGCATATTGATCTATTTTCTCCGGTTAAGAGGTGTGAGTGTGATATTTTTATGTGTCCAATTCTCATACGGGTTACCACACTGCAGTCACGGCGATTTAAGTCGGCTGGGAAGCGGATGCTGTTTTTATATGGGTTGATGGCTTTATATGCGTGGTTGAAAGACGACCACTCATTTGACTCCACTTCTTGGTTGATCATTTTTATTTTGTTGAACATATCATTTTCAATGCCAGGGACAATCATGTGGCAGGGGCGTATACTAGCGTTTCTGGCAGCGGTATCAGCAAGCTCGTTGCCGTGTATTCCTTTGTGACTGGGAACCCACATCAATTTGATTTTTCTGGGAGATTTGACACAAATCTCGCGTATCTCGGCGAGTAAACTGTTGTTACTGTAAATATTTTGTATTCCCGAGATGGTTGATAGGCTGCCAGTGGCTATGACAAATTTTCCTTTGTTGGACTGCGCGTATTTTGCCGCTTCAAATACTGCGACTGCTTCAGCTGAAAACACTGAGTAGTAGGATGGAAGTATGCCTGTTGATATGTCGGCTCCTTTGGAATTGATGACAGCGAAAGCCGTGACTTATTCGCTTTTCGATCCGTCTGTATATAACCATTGCCAATTGTTCGCGTTGAGTTCAGCTGCCTCTTTCGCGAATATTTTTTTGTAAATTGCAGAGTTGGTAGTTGGTTTGCTATACTGCTGGAGTACCGTGTTGAATGATGAATGCTTTAGCAGCCAGGGAGCTGTTGGGCTGATT